>NC_135497.1:206811656-207036656 GCF_052857255.1 Amblyomma americanum | reverse complement strand
ATGTGCAATAGTACGCGTAAATGATTTTTTTGACTGCACTCAGTTTTAAAACTAAAAATTACTGGAGCTATGATTAACTTTAATTTGCTTTCCATCATAAACATTGTAAACGGCGCTTACACATGACTGAGCGAAAGAAAGGACCAAACACGACACTGACGAACAATAACAGCAACAACACGGACGGGTCATAAATACATCATCGCAGTGCAAGAGAAAGGAAATGCAGGCAAAACATGCAAATGAACGCAGACTTAAAATTCGTGAGTGATTACTTTCCACTAGACAGGTATGGAAATTCACATACCTATCTTCATATAAATTTAACCTCCCTCCCTCTCTCTCTCCCTCCCTCCCTCACTCACTCATCTGGTTTGAGGAGCGTCAGACGCAATTCTTTCGTCATTCAAATTATTCGCCCCACAATTCGCACTTTAAAATGCCTCGTGCCGCGGTGCATATGCTCCGGCTTGTAATGCTTCGTAGAGTGGCTTAAAAAGAAAGGTCGATTCACTTCAGCTACCGAAGTCATTCCTTTATCATTGAAAGGCAGCGCAAAACGTCCTTTCTTTTTTACTGCGATAGCTGTATCACTGGCACTTAGCGAAAATGTCTGCGTTGTCTGTGTGAAGCCTCTGAGAGGGAAGCTCCCTCCCTCCAGATGAACCGCATGCCATCCACCCTTCCCACGCCCACCTTTACCCCCCAGAAGCACCATTAATCATCCGTCCACTCAACTCTATCTTCCAGAAACGCCACCCACCACCAGTCCACCTACCACAATTTGTCCACTCACTGGGACCCCGCGCAGCAGCGGAGCAAAAAAGCGGCGGTGAAGTCGAACCCAAAGACGCAGTCGGAAAGCCAGCTGCCCTCCAGAAGCACCACCCAGCAGGCAACTCTCCATCTAACCCCCATCTGGGAAGCTTGCCCACCCACCGACCGCCATCCTCGACACACTTTCCCACCCAACCCCCCCCCCCCCTACCTCCGCCCCCCCCCCCCCCCCCCGTCCAAAAAAGTCCAACCGCGTTTGTAAAGTCGCCGCTTAGAGTAAACGCATTCGTTAGAGTAAAAGCTTAAAAGCAATCATCGAGGATAAATGCAACCGCTGTCGCGCATCAGGTTCGTCCTGTTATTTGTTGCCACAAAAACTCCCGACATCAGACCATCGAAGAGAGAAATCCAGCAATATCGAATAATGGAAGGAGGAATATTAGGTACATCAAAAGATCCTATCAAGTTGCTTTTTCCCAAGCGTATTATATATGAAGTAAAAACCGATAGCTATTTTGTATGAGAATACAAGAACGTCGAGAGGCTTTACATAATGATCGTTCGAAGAAGGCTTAAAATTAAAAATAAGGCTGACCTTCACCCATATTCTTGGCGTCTGATTACGCAGTAACTCAGGAACTACATGCAGAATCACGCTCTTTATTAAATAAACTTTAAAAGAAACTCTCGTCAGCATTCTCCTGCCTAACGTAATTCTTATACGCTCGCTAACTGCGCTCCTAACAAGGCATTGTTCCCTGATGAAAGAAAACACATGCGGATCCAGGCAGGGAAGTATTTTTCGCAGCGTAAGCGTCGTCCCTGAAATTCTCTTTGCATACCCGTCAGCCCATTGAAAACACGCCTTAGGTGCTCTGTAAAAGACAGGCCGGATGCTTTAGCCGAATAGGTTATTTGATGAGTGAATGCATTTAAGTACCACGCAGAGAAGAACAAATTACGAGAGCCCAAGAAGAAAAAATATAAATATGGCCGTCTTCGAGTTATCCCTATGGCCTTCATGCCGGGAACATGTTGCTCACACAAAGATGCTGTCAGAAACAAACCCGCCCTTTGGTTCTGTACACCCCCTCGCTTGTTGGAGACTGTGGTGCTGCTAAGAACAAATCGACCGTCGCAACAAACTTCCATGAGCGGAGGCGTGCTGTGCTCGCTTCTTTTCTCTTTTCTTTTTTCACTATCCAACCTTAATGCTCATCATTTACTACGGAATTTGTTTTTTTGTTCATGCATCGCATTAAACGTTAATGTACCAGCACATCCGCCAGTTTATGTTCCACTTCGCCGTTCTTTACCCGCTACTCAAGGCTTTGTACATAAAAGTGTAGAGGGAAGAAGCAGTGAGGGTGGCTTGTATGAAGCAGTTATATAGCGGCGGCAAAAAAATAAAGGAGGATGACGTATGCCAGTGAAATATCTGAATGCGGTGTTAATTGGAGCTGGGCGGTGGCCGCGGAGAAAACACACACACACACACACACACACACACACACACACACACACACACACACACACACACACACACACACACACACACACACACACACACACACACACACACACACACACACACACACACGCACGCACACACACACACGCGCGCGCGCGCACGCACGCACACACGCACAATCCGTGGCACCATACATTTGGCGTAACTGAACTATTGCTCGTCACTGACTCTCGTCTCGCATTCGAAATACTCGCGCAGTCTTTTCTGGGCGTTTCGTTTCCGAGCTTCAGAGCAGGCATGCTTTCCTATCATCTCTGCTTCTACGTTCCATATTGGCCACCTCGTTGTATAAGGGTGCCCCCAGGGCCAGCCAGTGGCGTCATAAGCACAGCAGGCACGTCCGACACAGTTACATCCACATACGATTTTCTCTATCTCGTTAAAATGGATCCTTCGTTCGCTGCACCCGTACTTAGATTGCTTTTCCCGAACAGGTTGTTTCCCCTTCTGGTCACGTAACCCCTCGACGATGTGCGGCTTTGGCACTTCAAATAATTGTCCAAATATTTTTGTTCTTATCGCTCTTTATATTGTTTGCATTGACCTGATTTTTCTTGCTTTACACCTTTCTTCACCATGCTTCAGTAGCTTTCAAGCCGCATTTCGTTCACTCGTATTACGCATAGGTATGTCGCACGGAACCGACCCGCAGACCATAAAGGCAATCCTGTAAAGAACTGAGTACAGGAAGAAGAAAAACTGGCTACGCAGCGGGAAAAAGAAAAAAAGAACACTTTGCAAGAGTTCTTCCAACGCGTCAGAAATGGTTAAACCTGTAGTATATAAGAAAAATAACTAAGTAATACATAGAGTCGTGTTCGGTTAATGCGATCCCTGTTAATATGGAGAACACGAATTACGGACAATTTTTCCCCAGAACTTTTTGAATGTACTTCCGCCTCGCTAATGTGGAATCTTGCTGTCTGCCCAATGGATAGGAGGGAAATCCACAGAGCCCATTGAGGCTCATGTATTTTTGTCGCGTTATTATGGGTAGCAATGAGAAGAAAATCTAGGCTGCCCCAACCACATCTTTATTTTCCTGTATTTTGAGTGCAGGATACCAGCGGAAAGAAGTGTGAAATGGCAAAATGCCTCAGTGATGGCCTTCTTTATTGTATGTGAGGCTTCATGTTTCGCAGTGCCAAGGTGCCCGGTCTACGCTCCTTATCATTGACTGTATTGCATGACTGGCTGTGAAGAAAACTCTCTATGCAGCTTGTGCCGCATTGAAAGCCGCATTCAGCAGCAATGAGCCAAATGAGTACAGATATGTGTTAGTTGTGCGCGGAATGTGAATAGTCGTAGTAGGAGACAAGTCATCACGCCATTAGACTCAATCGCATGTTTCATGGACCACTAGCCGCTTCAAACTGCGCGCTATATTCTGTCTAGTTTCCATTTCACTGCCCGCCACTATGTACCACGAAAGGAGACCTTAATCACAAATGTTTTTTTTCTTAATATTTTACAGTGCCAGCCGTTAAGCGCCCGTTCCGTACTTTCGCGTCGTCGTCGTAGCAGTAGCAGTGGTATGCCGTAGTCGTCGGCGTAACCGGTGGGTGCGTTACCATGGGAACCACTCAGATGATGGTCACCTTGGAAGGAGGAGGGTATGACGTGAGTGGACGAATCCATAACCGAAGGATTGTTACTATAGAAGGAGGAGAATACAATGACCGCGCAAAAAGGCGCAACCGGTAAGAGGTTGCCACAGGGACCAGCCGGAGGGTAGTAACCCTGGAACGAGGATGGTTACAGTGACAGGAGCAGGGTATTGGTGGAACTTAGGAATTCGTTAGCGTAGAAAAGCTGCCACGAGAACCATCCGGAGGCTGGTTACCATGTAATTAGGAAGCAGAGCGTTGCAAGAACGGATGAATGTAGCACTTCCATTTGCGGCAGCTGCTGCGAAGTGTGCTCCCCGAGGAGACTGGCATTGGTGGTGCCGGGCGCCTACAGCGGACTGGGCAGGAGAGCTTGTCGAAAAGTGAGCATGTGTGGAAAACTAATATTAGCGTCCTAAAGCCATACAGGTGTGAAGTCGCTCTCATATTCTTTGCGTCAACTTATCGTAAAATAAAGATACCTTTGTCCGTAAAGTTTCGAGACTGATTTATTTTCTTCTTTAGAAATGATTCCTTCAAAACAAATGTTGGTGCGTATGTGTAGCACCATCTTTTCGGGATAACCGGAGCTTTTTATATTATTATATGTGGCAGCCTCTAGATGGCACTACATGTAGAAAAATACGTTGTCACTAGTCGTCTGCGCATTATACTGTGAGTGAATGGGGAGAGATGGACGTCCACTTCGAACAGCGTGTAAACATAAAATTCTGCGTGAAGCTAGGCAAGACAGCCGCACAGACGCATGATTTCCTTCGTGGCGCTAACGGCAACGAGACATTGTCGCGGGCGCGAGTTTTCGAGTGCCACAAGAGGTTCGTTTCGGAGAGAACGTCGGTGGAAGACGACACAAGGCCGGGGCACGCTTCAACCTCACGGAATGAAAACAACGTGGCTCGGATCAGGGAAATCGTACAGCAAGACCACACCATTACAGTCCGCATGCTATCAGATGCTCTCGACATTAGTAAGACAACATGCCGCCAAATTTTGCGTGAGAACTTGAGGAAACGAAAGCTGAATGTCAGACTTGTGCCGCATTTCCTCAAAAAGCACCAGAAGGACACGCGGGAGTCAGTGAGCGCAGATTTGCTCTCCGAGGCAGAGAAGGATGCTGCATTCGTCGACAGCATCATTTCTGAAGAAAAAACATGGTGTTTTCAATACTATCCTATATAAAAAGGAGTAGAGCGCCGAACGGCGGTTCACAAGCTCTCCGGCGTCGAGGAAGGTGCGGCGACAGAAGACCAAAACAAAGACGATGTTGATATTTTTTTTTCGATGCCAGAGGTGTCATACACTACGAGTTCGTCCCACAGGGGCAGACGGTGAATCAGGAGTTTTATATCCGCGTGCTCCAACACATGCGTGATACACTGCGACGCCATCGCCCTGACTTATGGGCATCTGGACAATGGAGCCTTCTCCACGATAACGCAAGGCCGCACACTGCTCTCAGCGTGACAAAATTTCTCGCCAAGCACAACATTACTGTACTTCCCCATCCGCCATACTCGACTGACCTCTCCCCATGCGATTTTTTCCTGTTTCCTCGTGTGAAGAGAGCCCTAAAAGGTCGCTGGATGGGCAGCGTGGAGGCCATTCAAGACGCCACGACAAATGAGCTGACAGTCCTGCCAAAAGCAGCGTTTTCCAACTGTTTTCAAGACCTCAAAAAGCGTTAGAAGCTGTGTATAGACTGCAAGGGAGACTATTTCGAAGAGGTGCTGCACAAATGATTTCTATGTGAAAAGCATTTTTTTAATGGATTGTGTCTCGGAACTTTACGGACAAATGTTATACTTAAACAGGTGTTGCTGAATCTCGCGTTAAACAGTGGTAACAATCCTGCCAATTTTTTCGCTTCTTGATTTGTTATTGCGGGTAATCCGCTTTGATTAACTTTGCGCGGGAACCAAGCTGCCATTATCAACAAGGCACAACTGCATATTAATACGGTGTGCACAGGAAAAAGACAAATTTTCTGGTTCTGGGTGTCTTTTGTGGGGTTTGCAGACGCCATCACAGTGATGCTTTTCAAAAAGTGCTGTTTTTTGCAGCGCGGTGATCGTCCTTGTATCGATAAGCCGCAAGTGCTATTTACGCTTCAGGTTTAAGGCGGGAGTTGCGTCTTGAACTGTTCAGTGATTTTAAGGATGACTGGTGACGCAAATTCGCCATTACAGGCCCAAACACAAACCATTGTAATTGTCATAAGCCTATTTGGCATAAAATGTCGAAATACTTAAGTTTTTTTTTTCTTTCGCCTAAGTTTATGATTGTCTTAAAAAGAATCAGCGACTATAGCGTGATAATTTTTATCGATACAAATTTAGCTTTACCCTCCTTGCTTGCGGAGTGGCATTTTGCCGCAGTCATACTCGTCAGTACAACAATCCTAGCGCAACTATGTTATTTTAACGATAGCTACATTACGGTAGCTTTTCGAGCTTTCAGAGTGGCGACGCCGCCAGCCTGTGGCTGCGCCGCCCCGCTGTCACGAGGTTGGTCACGTGGTGCGGAGCAGCTGCCGGCGGCGCGGCGCCGTGGCTGATCATCGTGGTTCGTGACGTGTTGGTCACGTGACCAGCCACGTGGTGCGGAGCAGCTGCTGCTGCTGGCGGCGCGGCGCGCCGGCGAAACCGAGCTACAACAACTGTGCGCATGCGCCGTGTCAAGAGGGACGAAGGTGAAGGAACGCCCAGCGAAACGTAGCGGCGAAAGACTGACTTTGCAATTGAACTCAGCAAGTTCCACTCGGCGAGCTGCAGCTGTCGAATGACTCCAGGCTTAACCAGAGCTAAACCACCGCCAATTTTTTTCAGCGCTCATTCCATTTTATCATGTTCTTTACCGCCTACCGTTGCCCGCGAATGTTTTTGCGACGGTTCAGCGCGCTGACAATCGGGGTTGCGGTATTGTTCAAGCGATAACTTATTTTCTTTTACGAACGACTGTGTGCCGAGGTTCCCGTCTCCTGCACATACGCAGAAGCACAGGAAAAGGGGGAAATATTTTGTTTATGTTGTGGTCTGATATATCGCAGCCAGAGATACCGACGTGTTTCAACAATTATCTATCTCGGAAACACATGAGGGCAAACGGCAAAAGCAAAAAAGAAATGTAGGATCCTCTTTAGTTATATACAACGTAACTACGCTAGAAGTACAAGCAGTTTAACTGGATGACGCCAGAAGCAACAATGCCCGAATGGTTCGCGCTCAGGTAGAACGTGGTGCCGCATTTTTCCCAAGCTAAACTGAGACTGTCCAGTCAAACCACTCGTGTCAGCAAATCACGGGTGTGAAGTAGACCGAACGCGCTTTGCAGGTATGTAGTTAACGGCGGCCCCCTATCGCCGTCGTTAGAACAGCCCTAAGCAAATGTCAAGTTTTACGCCTTGTAGCGCTTGTACATACGTATTTAACTCGCTCACAGTCGTGCGTCCGCTCAGCGAAGGGGTTCATCAGTAGGCGCAAGCGCATGCGGGCCGACGCAACACCGTTCGCTCTTCGCTGAGGCAGCGATAAGCTTAGAAGGAAGTTGGGGGGGTCCTTTCCTTGTTGCCGTCGATAGCACTGGCGTGCATCATAATAGGCCGACAAAAGAGACCGCCGGTAGCCGGCGGGCCACTCTTAAACGAGGAGTCACGAACGCCCCATTACAACATCGGCGCCCGGAGGAAGAAGTATAGCTCGTGCAGTAATCGACTTGAGCCAAAGCGCTCTGCACAATGCATACACACACACCGGAGGGCTCGCGCGTGAATCGGAGCGGCCAGTAGCGAGAGAAGGGTGAGCAACTTTTGTGGGCTGGCTCTGATTACCCTGTAAGCTTTCCCCGGCAGAAACAAATAAAGGCCCTTCAAATTAACAGTGTCCACATTTTCTGCCAAGTTATTCTTCGCATGGCTGCGGTTACAAGAACGTTTACAGACAATTTCGGTTGCCACAGAGAGGACAACTGTCATAACACCGATACGTACCTGGGTCAGTATTTTATAAGCTATCCATTTCACGTTGTCCATTCCGCGTCCATTCGGTCCACTTGCAGCGGTCACTGAGATGTACCCGCGGCTTTCAAGCGTCTCTGGCTGCATATCGCAGCCAATGGCAGCTAGAGGTCAGGTCCGACCGCATGCTGTTGACAGAGCGCTGCGATGCACCTCATTATTGGCTGCATATCGCATCCAGTTTCAGCCAATAGTAAGGGCCGGTCGTCAAACACCCAATGGCCGGGTCGTTTGCCTCAAACGCTTGAAAGCCGCGGCTATGTCTGAGTGACCACTGACAAAGGACCGAATGTGAGCGAAATGGACAAAGGGAAAATTGACAGCTTGTAGAATACGGCCCCTGTTCACGAAAAAGAAACAAGTCATTTTCTTTTCTTGCAGCCGCTACACCATAAGCGCTGGTCCCTTGTCCCTGAGCTATAGAAAAAATAACTTATAAAATGCATGATACTCATTATAAAACAGTTGGTAAATTAAAACTGTGAGGAAAGACATTTTTTTCGCGGCTGATTATGTATTGGGTCCTTTCCAGTTAATTGTTTTGCTGCGGTCGAGAGATTCGCCATGATGGTCGCCCTCGCACTGCACGTGCGCTGTACGCGCGGTCTCTGCTGGTTTCACCGACCTGCAATAAAGCGAGCGATGCACATTTTTCATGTTTGATACGCATAACAACTCATACTTCGTTCTGAGATTGACTTAATCCCTGTTGAATACGAAACCATCAATCCTGCCCGATTGAATTTGTCGTCTCAGGGCATTGTACAGCGCTGAGTGCATGAATGCGCGCGTCCACGCCTGTCATAGAGGTCGTTATCTTTATGAGATATTTAGTGAGGAGTACACGCATACCCTCTACGACGCGACTGATTTGGAAAGGCTACAACGGCACTGAGACGGATCAAAGTCTGTGCGTGCTCTTGTAATAGGAATACAGATGCGTGCAGCGTGAAAGGGAACATGAAAGCGCATGGTAGATTGGGCCGTCTACTCACCTTTGGCCACTGTAAGGATAGGAGGCAAGCGCTGTGCAAGGTGTGGTGTTTACGCGACAAAGCAGGACGGCAGAACACGCCGAAGATTTCGTTTTAGGGGTGCTATTGTTTGTGAAATTGAAAGAAAGCCCCATCGTGCTTACGACGACACTTGTCTCTGGTTTTTAGAGCAGCTACAGGCGCGCTACCCGCCTTCAGTGGCGCGCGTTCGCGGGTATCCCTTGATGTTGCCCACTCATCTAGCCTGCTGACGAGTGCTCAACAATCGCGATAGCACACGAACCTGGGGGGCTCTAATTAGCGAGATGAGCCTTATTTGTTGCTTGCCACATGTAACTTTATAAAATGTTGCCATTTGAGAAATAACCTTGGTGCATCAGATACCGGCTAGAAAGGATTTCTGCGTGTTTGTATCATTATAGTGTTGGATTCTTGCTGTATTCAAAGAGCTGCCCAAGATCAAACTGCGACTTTGTGACTTCTAGCGCAAACTGCCTAATACTACGATGCGTAAAGAGCGTAGACAAGCCACTTAATGCAGGCTGCAAAATAATGTCCTCGCAAGTTATAGGCACTTGCACGTTTTTTTAATAGGTCATTGCTATCTTTGACTTCATAACGATCTTTTAGGAGCACTGACACATTGACATTCTACCAATATATTTGTTATTCATTATCTGACCGAAATTGTTCAGATAGATTTGTATGCTAATTAGAAATCTGTCCTTTCCTTCCAGGAGATCCTCGAAAGTTGTGAATATTTGGGAGCGGCACTAAGGAGGAGACTGCAAAAATCAGCGCTGACTTGCGCCAAAAGTTCTGTGCTTATAATGGCACCTCGGAGTTTCATGTTTCACACGTCTCCTTAGCTGTTTTATTGAAGCGTTTTGGAGAAACCGTCTATAAGGAATAATGCACATTTCAAGGAAAAAAAACAGCTCTACATAAAATTTCAGTTCGTCGGAAACAGAAACTCTGGTAAATAACAGAAAAAACGAAAAATAAACAGAATTTTGCACATATTTTTTGTACATGAAAATAAAATATATATGTTAAAAAAAGCTGAAACAGAAAACAAAACGTTACAGAAAATTTCTGGCTGGCCAGCTCCCAAAAATATCTGTACTTTTCTGTAAATATCTGTAATTGTAGGACAATGTTACGGAAATGATGAAGTTAGTGATCCATTATTCTGATATGTAGCAAAATCTTTCTTTTAAAATGTTTCCATCGATCACATCGAACAGTTCAGACTGCCATGGAAAACCAATAGGGAACGCTTTTGACGATAGCAAAAACGTGAATAGAAAACGAAGTACAAGACTGCCGTTGGTTGATCTGCGGTTGTATTGATTGTCATAGTGAGATCTTGCATGATATGAAAAAACTGCGTTCATAAATGGCTTCCCGCCCAAAAATGCTTTTGTCCAGAATGGTTGGGTATGAAATAGGTACATGCATTTTCGAATAAAATATCCTTTGTTTTTATTATCAAGTATCCTTTACATGTGCTTATGAATCGCGTATTTTAACGTCTATATTTTTTATTTCTCGATGAAAAACAGCCGCAAGTTAAAATAAGAAAAAACTTTGGAAACAACTACGCATTTTGGTAAGCAAGCCTGTACATAAATTTATTTATTGCAGACAAAAATAAACGCATACTTTGGTTAAAAGCACAATGTTACCCATGACGATTTCTCGCAGTGGCACTACAGACAACGGAAAGTCAGCCCATGTAGAACAAGGAGTTTTTATAATTACCTTATTTATTCTGCCTATATGGAAGCGCATCTAAAGAGCCAAATATTTCTGCTGCTGTTTCAACGCCCCTGTAACATACGCAGGCAAACTTATTAACATTAAATTTGCGCTCTCGACAATGTCCTTGTTCCACCTAAATTAGCATCCATATCAGCAGTGACACGTGTAAAAAATAATGCAGAAACCCTATCTGTTCTCAATCAATCAATACAAGTATGATGACACGAAGGGACGGTAAGAGAAAGAGTTTTCACTGGTTGTCATCAAAAAGAAACTATATGATGGGAACAATAGCGCTGTGTGCTCGCACACCATGGCCAGACGTCCGCAGAATCAATATTATGTATATCCTCACATAATCGCCAGACAAAAAACGACTATATACTATGAACAGGATACACATGCTTAGGCGGCCACATTATCTTCAAGTTGCGCGTAGGTTTCAGCATAAGAAAGAGCAGCAGTAACAGGAAGAAAGCATCGACATTAAGCTGGCATTGGGCTCTGTGCTATTGAAGACCTTCGATTTTGGCATTCGTTTTGGGGCATAGGTCGCGCTGACAACAATGAAGAGAGACTAAAATTAAACAGGAGGTTCGTTTTATCTTCAAGAAATATGAATTCTCAACCATGCTTCGAAATCAGAAAGAGCGGTTCGTGAGGTTTTGCAGCACTCTTTTACTGCGGTTAGTGCTCTAGCATTTATTCAGCAGCAGGAATAACAGTCTTGCGCAAGATATTGTCAATAGCCAACGTTAGGCAATCCGTCGACCAGTAGCCGAACTTCTCCAAAGGAAATCAGGATTGGAATGAATAAAAAGCGCCAACGTCGACCAATGCGGAACTGCAATATTTCACAGAAATAAGGTAAATCATAGCAGTGCTTAACAAAATAATGCTACCAAATTCGGACGGACTTGAAACGAAATATAGGGTAGGGTCAGGTTGACAGCTATGACCACGTGCAAGGCTGACATCACCGTCCTCGTAGCCACTTTGTTCAACAAAGAGGTGCAAAATGAAATACAAACGCATAGCAGAGTCCATCTACGCTCCATAGAGCAGAGACAGCAGAGATAATCCCGTCAAGATAAGCAAAGAAAACAATGGAAAGGAAAACACTGCCTCACTCGGACGTGCTGTCACTCTTAGATCTGCACGGTAAAATGCAAATGACAAAGAGACAAACCAGTTCCGTGCGCGCCCGCTTCAAGTTATTACTTTGAAACAATATCCCAGTTGACACGATGTCCTGCAGGCAGAACTCGCTTTTCAAGGCCTGAAGGAGGCCACGGTCCTAGAATAGTCGCTGGAGGCAACGGATCGCTGCCCAGCGCCCCGAGTTCATCGCGCAGCTCTCGCTTCTGGCCGCAGTAAATAGGACAGCGACAATCCGAGACCATGAGCGATGCTGTCGTCCGGAACACAGAGCGCTGAAGTTGAGAGCAAGTACGATTTGTAAAAAAAAAAGAACACGACCTTTGTCCTTCTTGCAAAATAGAGGTACGTCTGCGGAGGCAGCGAAATTGCATCCGCATGCGACGTAAGAGTTCTGTAAATTTAGTTACAGCAATTTATCTTTTGTAGTACCCATATTTATTCAACCGCTTTTACGCCTCCAGCCTAAGTGTACATATTATTCTTAGATTAGACCATTGCTCAGGCCACACTCAAAAGACAGTTCAAGGCTCAATGCCCGAGCCCGTGCTGGAGCCTGCCTGTCGTGCCTGGTTCGCCAATTTCAGAGTTAGACCTTGGCCTGCGACGGCCCGTGCCTGGCCTCAACAGTAGCACATCGCTCACTGGGTGCGGGTGATCAGATTAGTGCGATGTTCCCGCAAGACATATATTTTCGTCTTCAACCAACTAAACTTTTTATTTTCGTGCAACATGGCCCAGAGTAACGGGAGTTTACAAATCAATACAAAACTTTCTCTGCTTTTGCTTTAACCTAGAACCTCGTAACCGGTTTTCAATGCTGAGATCTTATTTTTCGAAACGTTGTGGGGAGCAGGTCCAGAAACTCAAAATTGCGTTTGTAAATTTCCTCGCGCATGACCAAAAGAGACAACACGCCCCAAACCAGGAAAGTAAAGCACTGGCAGCTTTTGCACCCACCCAAACCATCGCCAATCTTCCGTCTTTGTCACTACAATGCTAGAAGTGCACATGACGGTGAGGCACCAGTGTCTCAACGCGGGCCTGTTTGTGTAGCAGCCACAGGTTTGCCCGGACCCAAGGCTTCCAGACCGAACCTAGCCTAGGCCCGACAACTTAAAGCCTGGGACTGATCCAGACCAGGTGCAACACCGCATTTTCTGGCCTGTACACGGGACGGGGCCAGGCCTTCGGATAGTCCGGAGCCTATGCAGCGTTCTGTTCTACAGCTTCCTTGGAGAATAACTATAAAAACTGCGCTCAACTGGCCGTACCACCGCATATAGAGTTTCGTTCAGCCATACGAGCCCTCGCTCATGTTCAGGTCGCTGTGCACAGTACGCAAATGTCCATATCGAACTTACCTCCAGCGAAATGGCCGTTTCACGGCAGTTGGTATAGGGAAGCAACTAACCAGAAATTTACTGAACGGCCATCTTTTAATACAGCGCGCAACAAGACTGGACACTGATGAGAAGCAACAGGGCGAACGCGCTCGTGTTTGTCTTGTTGATTCTTCTTAGTGCCCCATATTGTTGAGCAGTGTATTACATGATGACCAACAACCAACTAGCCCTAAGTTCTACGCTGCTTTACTAAACCAATTTCTCCAAAATTCTCAATGCGCAGTGGTACGTAATTTGTCTGCCAATAGTATCCGTCATTTTTTTTTAATCGAACGTTGCCTACATGGAAACCCTAGCAGCGCCCTGTTTTAACCTTTCTCATCACCGACCGCCAAAAACGTCCTCATCTCACGAAACATTGATGTCATCTTCACTGACGGCAGATTTCTGACTGTGGCCCTCATGTTCTTTTTCATCAACGTCAAGTGGCCCACTTATGGCTCCTAGGTGCCTGTGGACATAGGTCTATGATGTACTCATTAGTTAACCATTTATGAGGCATCCTCAACCAGTAGTCGGCATTGTTTTCGTAGCGAATGTCGCAGTAGTACCCGTGAGCTGGCACAGGCTACGCCGGTGCTCTGGAGCTGATTGAATTGTTGTTCTGGTAATCTGAAACGTTCCATTCGATTCAATTCTATCGGTAGCAAACCCGGAGGTGCAAACTTTTCATTTACTATTTTCTTGCGCACTGGTAACACTTGATTTTGCGGTGAAATTTGGACAATTTTTTAATATTTCAAGAATAATCTGCATCAGATTCAACTAACAAATGTTGCGTCTATGATCATTCGAAGCAAATCATATCTTAAGTTCCAGCGTTTCGAAGACAGTGCAGCTAAGCTCCCAGGATGCGGAGTGAAAGCCATGCATGCTGTAAATGTCCGTCAAAATGCAACAGCTCAGAGGGCTGACGACTTCGCCACTGCATCGAACCGAAGTGTTGGTAATATTTGTACACATGGCCTCCACAAAAATGCATATAAGGTCATGGATAAGCAGGGAAACAAAGCGCTTTCGGCCGTGGTCATGCCCGTGCTTGTCACAAAATCTGCTCCACTATTTTCAAACAGGCTCGGTTAGTGGTAGGGAGGTCGCTTACCAAAGCTTTTTCCTTTTGAAAATCCGGGTGCCAGGCCGTGTGGGGGATGTGGGTACGCATTATAAATGTCGGTGGATTTCCGGCGGTACTCCCATTCAAATTCGGTACCTGTCGGTTATTGTTTTGGATAGGCATGCATATACGCCGTATACCCTAACGGTAACCGACGGTTTCGTCAAAAGATCCCAGGGCACAGACTCTGCTTTTGCCCAGTATAATAAGGCACTTACAGCGCCTGTGAGGCTACTAAAGTCTTGAAGGAAGACGGTAAGACTCCTCCTTATCTTACAGAGATTTTGAGCTTCCAGGGTTTCCTAAATGCCTCGTAAAACGGCTCAAAAGCAAGCTCTGTTATGTGTCTTTTTTTTACCAACTATGTGCTATAACCGCGAGTAGAAGCAACCTGAGCACGTTCGGAGATCTCTACGGTTGGCTCTGCAAAACGCATATAATCCTCTAATCCCGAAGGGGTTTTATGTCACAATGATGAGCGACAACGGGTGACCGAAAAGTGAAGAATTACGGCTTCTAGCAGAAGCTTCGGCATAAACGTCAAATATCGGTATTTTCGTCTGGATGATACAAAGTAAGCCACTAGCTTTTCATTTATGTCGCGTAGTGTCACAAATAAGAATGAGAAAAAAATAGGAAATTTGGTAAATTGTACTGAAAATCCGCTCTGTGAATACCCGCCCGAAATATTAATGACAATATCCAAAAGCCTCTAGGACCTGCCGCACTGGCTCAGTGGCTATGGCATTCGGCTGCTGATCCCGAGGTCGCGGGATTGAACCCGGCCTCGGCAGTCACATTTCCAAGTACCTAGGTAAATGCGAAAACTCTCGTGTGCTCTGAAATGCCAGAGTGCGTTTTAAGAACCCCAGGTAGTCCAAATTAATCCGCAGCCCTCCACAAATAAAGGCGTCCCTCACAGCCCATGTGTCGCTTCGGGACGTTAAACCCCATACACCTCATACCACAAAGCTCTCTACCATTCTTTGGGTATAAGATGGGTAGCGATGGCTGACCTGTACGTCGCTCTTCAGGGACCTTCCATTTGTGATACTCCAGAGAATGTACTGAGCATTCCGAAACAGCTTCGCTAACAGCGAGCTCGGCTGAAATGACTTTCCTTTGTACTTAACCAGGAGCCGCCACCATATGATAATCCCACAGAACTTCAACGTCCCTCACAGCGTAAGTACGCACTGCGAGTTCGCACTGTAGAAGACACGGTAGCCTGGTGTTCCTCCTGGAGTTGCAGAGCGATCTCATCGCCACAGATGCATGCCTATGGCCGGCGGCGCTGCCGAACTAAGCTGACTTTCGATCAGTCTTGCCGCAAGCGATTCCGCTGGTCGTATATGAAAAGTATATGGCAGACGATGTATCAGCTGCTTATATAAGCTTGCATCGGAAAACACGTTTCTCTAGCTGAAAGCCGGAGTACACTCATAGCAACAGCACCCATCTTAATTGCACGACGTTGCCTTCTGCCAGCCTATACTTTCCATGAAGTGCAACGGCTGGAAACAGCGCCCCGCCCCCTGTAGACTGCGATAGCGATCAAGCTCCGTGCCGACAGCGACATCCCCATAATCTCTGCAAGACCTCCCTGACAATGTTGCCGCTGTAAGAAAGTGCAATACGTCGAAACTGCAACGCCGTTCCGTGCCATCCTATGGCCATGACGGCCATGACAATAAAACGACCATGTTAACAAAGACGATGCGCCGTAGAGACAATAGCTGACTAACATCTATAAGCAGAGTTTGAACAGAAATCATAATGGCACTATGAAGGCCCGCGCGGTGCCGAGCAGGTATGGGCTCTGGGGCAGCGCTGGCGGCAGCAAAGAATGAAAACAAGTGGGGGGCCCCTGGCATAGGAACAAAACGTTTTCCTTCCTTCCTGGCGCTTCCTGCGAAGAGAGACCCGCCACTTCCTCGACCAGCCGACGGAACGAGCCGCCCACCATCAGCGCTCCGCCGCGGTGGCGTCGACGGCGGCGGACTTTTCAAATCTGGGGCGACTCCGCGAAGACGTGTTCGGCTGCGGGGATACGTCGGCGCTCTCTGCCCCCCCCCCCCCCCCCCTCTCTCTCTCTCCCGTGCTCACTTTCGGCGGCCGAGTTTGTTTCGCGCCCGGGCGAGGGCGATGAGGTGGCTGAGATCAAAGAGAAAAGATGCCCGGGAACAAAGTGCACAAGACGAAAAGAAGCACGCAGAAGAACGAAAGGAGGTCGATCACCCTTTCGCCTTGCCGGGGAAGCCAGTATAAAAGGAAGGACGGGGAAAGTTCGGAGCTACATCACAGCGAGCATTCCCTGCTCTGCTGGTTCAAGCATCGCCATGCGCTCCCTGGTGAGTCCGAGAGACGCGGTCCGCCACTCGCTTCCGTAGGGCGCACCGGCGATAAGCGCGCCACCGGCTCCAACCGTTGCGTAACGCTCGACGGACCCGAGCGGGTGCCGCACGTGGTAGTTCAGGCGGCACCACTGTCTCCGATGTCCAGCAGGCGTCCAGATTACGTTTTCGATTAGGCGCATGCGACCTCCGATAACTTTTTTTTTCTTGACTTAGTTATCTTAAATTGCACTCCACGATTGAGCAAGGCTCAGTCGGTCGCATCAGCTCTCAGGTTCGGTACTTCGTTATCGGTGACAAAGCCCGCTAAGGGCCTCGTTAGATACTATAAGTTTTTATCTTTGCGTACCTCCTCTTATAGCTATCCAACGTAGCTGCGACGCGATTTGAAGTTTCTTCTCCTCCGGAACATCATTATCCATGGTGTCAAAATGAGTTAGTTCCTCTCCTAGATTCAAGACATCAGTCCTTGGCTGCCTTGGACTTAAGAATCATGGTCCGGATGGATTTATTGTTCCATGGTGGTATACTTACAAGCAAGCCTGAATTAATTAGTTTTTCTCAATTTTCTCATCGATAGCCACTGTCGGATGCAAAAGACACACAAATTTGATGTTGTCTGTCTTATGCAAATGCTGTAAGGGGCGTCCTGTTTCCTTCCGAAACGTTCCGAACAGTGCTTTCGCTCCTACTTTTATTTCTTATAGTGAACTGCACATCTCCAACCAAAAATTTTACTTTTACCGAACGTTTCGAAGCCTAATAAATCACTATGGTACTACGAACGCGGACGCGAAAGAAGCTTTTACCCAGTTGTGCTGCCATCCACGTATTTGCCAACACTCTGGATTTGCAATACGAGCGCGGCCGCACTATAAATACACGAGATCGCGTGGATAGGAAGTTAGGAGCGCCGGCTAGATCAAGCCCTGATCCGGATGCAGGCGTCCTGCGCCGACATGGCGCCATTAAAAAAACATTAGGACAGCAAAAAAAAAGCGCAGTGAGAGTTGATCGAGATCTTTCTCTCAGCCAGGTCTAAATTTGTCCCCCCACGAGGAACTAGGTCAGTCTCAGAGAAACACCTCAGATCCATCGTGATGTCATGTCACTACTCTACGATGCCTGAAGGACCCCCATCGAGGAATGAGTTCTTGATGGTTGTTCTTGTGCATCGGCGGAATGCAATGGTGGCAGCAGGGGCACATTGAAGTAGAGTGCCCATGTGCAACGATGGTGTGTATCGAACAAAGCGTACTTGGTATTCCGTGCAGATACTACTGTCAGCGGTTGGCCTCGCCCTTGCCGGCAACCTTGGTGGTGGCGGTGGTGGCTTCGGCGGTGGCGGATTTGGCGGCGGTGGTCATGGCGGTGGCGGTGGATTCGGCGGCGGCGGCGGCGGACACCACGGCGGAGGTAGGCTGTCGGATAATCATTTGCCCTCTTTGCCATTTTAGTCACCGCGCCATAAAGGACATGGAGATACTCCCGGAAGACTTCTGCAATGGTCTGAAGACCTAGCGCTGACGCGGTTGCACAATTTAGTCAAGAGCGCAATGCGTTCGCGCTGGTGTATAGTGCAAATACACCGTGGTCGCCGCATTCCCCCTCGTATACAGCGAACAGTCTGCAGCGGCCTGTAAATGTAGGTGATTTTCTTTAAAATTGTGTACACCAGGGACTTACCTAATCGTTCTTTCTTCACCAAGAGCATCGCTGCAATGTGAAACATTACTTGTCAGCTTGGTCCACGTACAATTCGCGAGCCTATGATTCTAGACCTGAAGAGCCCGGGACCTCACGAGGTCTTCAGGTTAAGAAAGATATGGGCCTTGTGCTGAAAGAGGTTGTGAAAATAACCACTCTTGTTCAGTTTTCTTGAGGTTTAGGCTACGTGCTATGGCATGAAATTGGCAAGGAAGGTGTATAATACAATGATCATCAAGAGCTTTGCTCTAATTTCTCCGACAGAATTTTTGCACCAAGCTTCAGGTTGCCACTGCCTTTTTGCTTATATTGCATGGTGATAAGTGTAGCACTGAGCTTGAACTTCGCATCACCTTAAACTATGCGTTGTGGTCCCCATTGCTTGGTCACCAAGATAAAAATTGCATTAATTAAAAAACATTCAGCTGCGCTAATTTGATCAGAATAACAACATCTATCCTAAGCCTCAGATGATACTGCTCGTATGAGGTTCACGCTGGTTCGCGAAGAACAGTGTACACGGCAAGGGAAGGCGCACTAGAGGCGAATATCATCACCCCGGTATCAAGGTTGCCAAAAATAAATAAAAGAATCACCGCGGGAGTTGCCTACCAAGTGGACACTGAACAATGCACGTGGTGGTTCTCACGCAGGTGGTGGCGCTGGAGGAGGAGCCGTTGTGAGCACTTCTGTGGTTGAGATCAAGAGCCTTGGCTCCACCGGAGGCGGCGGCGGCGGCGGCGGCGGTGGCCATCACGGTGGCGGTGGATTCGGCGGCGGTGGATTCGGCGGCGGAGGTTTCGGCGGAGGTGGCTTCGGCGGTGGCGGTCACCACGGTGGAGGTGGTGGCGGTGTTGGTGGAGGCCAGGTCGTTGGAACGTACAAGGTGCGCGCACTCTTGCGCGATGCGCCGCTTCTGCAGTTGGAGCCAAGTGAAAACTCGTGCAATGCGCAGGCGCCGCTGGAAGCATCGAAGCGTTTGTAACTGAAAAAAGCAGCGGAGAAACTGTCGTAGAGCCAAGTAGCGCTGGTAGGGCCTGCACTGGGAGTCGTATCATTAGTACTAATATTTCCCAATACCAACTGCTAGCTCTGCAAATGTCGCATGGCTATCCTAGCCGTTCTAGGTGAGCCGCTCATAATAATCCTCGGGATGCGGCGTTTACTGACCTTTGGCCGAGAAAGCGACGATCGCTAGCACGTGATCGTTTCACTGGTCGCAAAAATCGGTAAACTGCTGTGGCTCTCTCGAGCTTACGTTTCGCAAAAGCAGTCATGAACGTTGTAGTAACCAGCGCATTAGTTTTGGTGTACCAGTCTTTCTCAGCCTTCCTTGGTTTTGTGCATGTACACAAGTATTTATCTGCCATCTACCTGCACTCCCGAACACTTAGCCTCAGAAAATGAGCGCGAGGAGCGAGAGGACGGCGAATCTAATAACTCACTCAGCAAACGATGCCAAAACGACGTGCAGCACAATATAGCACATTGTCTGAAATTGGCATATTAGTGGCCTCGGAGCCTTTCGAGGCTGTTAGGCAGTAGTGTTATTTTTTGCTGCGACGTGTCCTGTTGGCCTTCGCTGGTTACGATTATGCAACTAGGCGCATATGTAGAGTCGTATCCTGCTGCCAGAGTCCTTTTCATGTCAATACCATAGCCAGCCGGCAACGATAAACGCATATGCCGTGATCGCCTTGAACCTTCGTAAATTGGAGCAGCCGTGCAGAGGGGCATATTCAATAAGGCACAAGCGCAAGAACAACAGCCAACTGGAGCATCGACGTAAGAATTTCTGTGCTGATGAACAGAGCGTAGCGCGAGCGTCAACGCACTCCACCGTCACCGCAGGCCGGCCCTGCCTACTTGGTCAAGGCGCTGCAGCCCATCGGCGGAGGAGGTGTTGGTGGTGTCGGTGGCGGAGTCCACGGCGGCGGCTTCGGCGGCGGTGGATTGGGCGGCGGTGGATTCGGCGGCGGCGGGCACGGCGGTGGATTTGGTGGCGGCGGCGGAGTCGGCGGCGGCACGGCCACCTACCACGTCACGGTCAAGGGAGGTGGCGGCGGTGCCGTCGGCGGCGGAGGATATGGCGGCGGCGGCTTTGGCGGCGGAGGACACGGCGGCGGTGGTGGTGGCCACGGCGGCCACGGTGGAGGCGGCGGCGGCGGCGGCGGCGGATGGTGGTAGAAAACGAACGCCAGGTGAGAGAGCTCCACACACTCACTGTTGTAGCACGGTGCACTCCGGACGGGTTCGCGCATTAGACGCATGAGTGTCTTTCTAAGCTGCTGGAAGCAAACGACATGCACGACTCAATAGCTCTGAGTGTTGAATGGGCGAATCGCGCCACCAGCTTCAGTCGATTTCGTTGTTTTTTATTTGCGATGAGTTTGATGGAAATTAATTTTATTCACACATGCCTTTGAAGGCCAGCTGTCGTGTTTCAGCCGTCATATCATAGTACGCACGCAAAAGGGCAGTTTCTTGTTTCGCAGCGACGACACAGCGGCTAGCGGTTGAGTGAAATGGCTTCTGCAGCACAAACTGTCGCCTCAGGTCACTTGGGTCCGAGCAATAAGAAATAAATTATTACAGTCGTAAGTTGTTGCACGCTTGCGTTGCAAGTAAAGCTACATTTTGTGCTCAGATATTCCCTGCGGGGTGCTATTAGGCGCAGGGAGAGAGTTATTCGAGGCCTCTCTTTAAAACAGCGCCATTGTTTAAAGGGCTTCTTCGCGATTCGGAAGGATTAAAAGCTTGAAACTGCAACAAAGTCAGTTCGCGGTAGCAACGCAGAAATGCCATGAGCGCCTGCGTAATTTCAGTGCGCCTCAGAGTTTTCATCTTTGTTTTCTTTCTCTGTTTTGCAGCCGCAACCAGCTTATTTTGTCATCGTTCACAAGTGTCACGCAATAGTCGCCATAGCCTGCAAGAGCAAGAAGCACCCATGTACCTCGCGCGCAAAGCAGAGATCGGCAGCGCCATCATGCGGTAGCTAGCAATACCAGGGCTGTCCTGTCTGGATACACCGACCGCTACCGAGAGCGCTGCTACCCCTCAACGGCCAAGAAAGACAAAAAAAAAGTGCGAAAACGAGGATCCTCCGCGACAAGCTGTGATAAGAGGTGGAGCCGCCTGATGCTTTGACCTCGTACGGATTAGCTTTGAGCTTCAAACTGTCAAGCATTTTATGATCCCACTACGTCAAAGATGTCCTCCAAGCGGCGACGCTCTCGCACGCGATCGACTTTCCTGCCATGACCTACACTCGGGGAGCCATCGTTCCAGAGACGGCACTTTTGCCTCTGCTGAGAAACGCCACGAAACAATAAACTGTGGAGTTCCCTCGAGAGAACTCCGCAAAAAAAAAAAACAGTTTTGTATTACATTTATTGCAAACAAATTTAAAGAGGTTATATTTTTCTAAGATAACTCCCAGCCAAAGAAGTGCGCACGTGTGGCGGTAATACACAAAACAAGCTTGGAACATCATTCGCATTTCACTGACAATGGTTACTGCCCCCGTCCATTGTCAGCCCGTAACAGACACTAAATGCACTCCGGCTTATCAATACGTGCGCCATCGGCAAAAAGGGGTTCCGGCCTCCGAGAGATCGGGAGTATCAGTTCTTTTCACACGGTCACTTCGGGAAAAGGAGCCATAACAGAGGTGTACCTACCAACCAGTGCTCGTATAGGAATAGGCCAGTTCCTTCCCTTGGTTTTCACGGCTGGAGTTTGGCAGGAAATGTACTGCCGTTCCAAAGGAGGAAAAATGTCATCTGCAAGAGGACACACACATTATCTAGAATCGTGGCTTGTACCCTTTGGTTCTTGAAGACGTAGAGGAACAAAGCGAACCTGTTGGCTGTACAGGTTAACGAAATAAGAGAGAGAGGGTTTATTGACTAGAAAAGGCAGCGAGGTTGGCCTGAAAAATATCTGGCCTGCTAGAGTAACGAAATAAGCATTACAGCTACGCCTAGGCACATAAGGACACACTGTTGGAAGATACTTCCCAATGAAGGTGGCGATGAACTTTCCTGAAAGCGATAAAAGAGCACCAATTGATGAGTTGGAAAGGTATAAATTCTGTACAGGTAGCCCATAAATAAAAAATTAGAACCAGACATGGTGCAAAGGGCGCCAAAAGCTACAGAACAAGGAAACGAAAAGATTCACCCGTGCAGCACTTTCTTGCCCTTCTGATGCAGAAGGCGGCGCAGCTGCATGTTCCCGGGGCAATAGAGGCGAAGAATTTATTCGCACATTTTGAGAGTTCTGCGTGTTCTCATAGCGAATGTTTTCGAACTGCAACTCTCTTGTGTTCGTTTCTTCTTTGGTGACTTAGGTTTGCTATTATTTTCTCTGCGTTTCTCCACAGGCAGAGTGAAGAGGTGATGACTGATTGGCGGATATTTATGCGGTAAAGCAACACTTTTTGATGCTGCATTTGTTGTTGCGCCAGCTAGCACAGTTCATTGAATTTCTAACTACCAAGAAGATCCTAGCGCCTATTTGTAGGACCTCTGTGCTAATAGAAACATATATCTTCGACTCACGGCGGCACTGTTATCAAATGCGGCCTGCCCTCTATAATATGCAGGTGCTTTATCACGAGGCTGTCCTTGCAGGGAAGAAAGGTAGAAGGAAATGGTAACGAGGGGAGGCCATCACATCAAGTGGTTAGATGACATGACGATCCGTAGCGACATGGGGATTAGGTGGCACTGGGTGGCGAGACAGGGTACGGTCAAACGCCTCTAAGAATGTGCCGCTGCAGAGCCAGACAGCCCCTATGAGAACGTGCTATTGCTAACATACTTGTGGCACAGTTTGTCGACGTATCTGTTTTAGAATGAGCCCTAGCGATAATTCTGTTAGGAGAGACATATAGAAATCCTATCGGTTTCTCCCTATTGCAATTAAAAACGAGAGATCCATACACCGACACAGCTTATATTTCTCTATTCCTGTGTGGAATGTATCGGTTGCACTGGTCTGTCGTTTCGTGATGCAGTACACCCATACAGATTGTATTTCATCTATTCCTGTATAGGTGCATCGGTAGTACTGGTCAATCATTTTCTAACTCAACAGGAAAAAAACAATAGCATTTTTATTCCTCTATCGGACTGTAAGGTGTGCTTGCAGGATGGGTATGTTTCGCGTTGTTGATTGATGAAGTCGCATACAACTGAATGATAAAGTGGCAAATCCGTCCACAAGGGGATCCTTCTATGATGTGGACCTTTTTAACGCGATAACGTTAAAGGCCCCGTTACGCAGAAAATACGGCGTCGGCTTTGAGAGCGAAAAATCACGGGCATGCTCTGGCAGATGGTCCTCGGAGAGCAACCTAGGCGGCAAGTCAGCAACCTAGGTTATGTGACCATGCGGCGTCATCACAGCCTGCCCACCGGACAGTGAGCAACCGTGGCAGCAGGCAGTTAAATGAATGATTGGCCGCTAGGGAAGACCAAACTGGGATGCACAATATCCACAGCTGGGAGCACCTGCCATCGCAGGGCAGTGGCGCATCTCTTTAAAGCTGCACCGCTGCGCCAGGAGGATCTATAAATGGATCTATAAATGTAAACTAGGGAGTGACCTTCAGCATATAAGGGAGTTAACCCAATACGTTATTGCGTCGTACCCTTAAGGCGGAGCTTAAGTGCCCCATCTAATTTTTTCGCGCCGTCACTGTCAAACTCTCTGCGCCTGCTACGACTGCTAACAGGGGCACACTCTCAGGCTCAAGGAGGCTGACTGACACGACAATGGGCCAATGCCATTCTTTGGAGAGCCTCCTTTGAGAGGCATCTCTCGCTTCTTTTTGGAGCTGCATCACACTATAGTACATCCAGTGTTGAAAGGAACTTGCACATAATTACAATTGACGTCATGATGTATTTAAACATTACAAGCCAAAATATGAGCATTGAAATGAAGTACAGGATTGAAACGTTTTGTTGCCGCCACGGTGGTTCGGTGGTTATGGCGCTCGGCTGCTGACCCGAAATACGCGGGTTCGATTCCGGCCGCGGTGGTCGAATTTTGATGAAGGCCATATCTTGGAGGCCCGTGTACTGTGCGATGTCAGTGCACGTTAAAGAACCCCAGGTGGTTGAAATTTCCGGAGCCCTTGACTGCAGCGTCCCCCATAGCCTGAGTCCCTTTGGAACGTTAAACCCTTATAAACTAAACTTAAACGCAGTGTTTACATATTTTCTAAAATCACGGCAAAATTGAGGTGACAGGGAACCGTAGTAAAGGGACACTCAAGAAAAATTGAATTCGGCTTGTAATCGATACGTTTGCCACATTCTAATGACAAGATGCCACTAAATCACTGAAAATGGAGGTTTTATAAGCAAGAAAACGTCAGGAAATGCAATACAGGTGCCTCCACCACCGGCCAATTTCGCAAGCAAACTGTGGTGCATCTACATTGATTCTTGGCGCAGATTCCTGAGACTAGGCTACAACTCCTTAAAACTGCGGACGCCGAACTTCTATCGGTCTAGACGTCAAGAGTTTGAATCATGTGGAGGCAAGATTTTAAATGCAATGTTCTCAGCAATAAGTGCATTTTTTTGCCGTACCAGCATGGAAATGCGCAGAAAGAGCCACAAAATCGATTATTACTAAGAACAAAAATAGGAAGCAGCTGTCTTCAGTGTCCCTTTAACAAGAAGTAGCACACATTACTTAACTGTCTAGTTGGACTAAACTGGGTATAGAAATATCGGGTTATAAACTGAAAACTGCGAGCAATTATATCACAGCTGTTGCACATGCTGCGGCAACTAGAGAATGAAGAACATTGCATCTGAAAATCACTTCTAAATAAGCATGTATAAAATAATAACTAAAAGGTCGCGAAGGAATACAACTGCACACTATGAAAAGGCCGCAGCCAACTGTTTAAAAAAAACTACAGGAAAAACGCGCCTGAGAGCTCCACTTGAATGTTGCTCATGTCATGCAAAGGATCAAATACTTCTAGCTAAGCACATTGGCACCAAAAGGTGGCACAGGACACGAAGTGATAACAAGCTAAAGCAATGACTGGCAATGAAGAGTAAGAAACGGTGCTGCCAATCACTTTAAAAATAAACGCTATGTAGTTCGCCTAAGTTGTCCATGCAGAAGTCCGCCTGAATTATGAGAGCATAATGAAAAGGGCTACGAACATGTTGCCACGCTGCTAGTGTGTAAGGTGACAAAAGTTTGGCGCAACCTACATAAATGCCCCAAGACTTAATGGGAATTATGCTCAAGTAGTATATTAGTAGGCAGCCACATGCAAACATCGAAAAGAAAAACACCTGTGGTGCCTTCCAATGAAAAAAAATTGAGGTACGCAGCCTAATTGTTATTACGGATACAAGCTGCTTAGAATGTGCCTCTTGTAGTCCTGTGTGATTTTAAAGAAACAATGTCAAACATCTCCGCTCTTTGCAGTAAACGCTATGCAGTCAATTTAACTTCATGACAAATTCACATTTCATATTCAAATGAATACCTATGCTTTTCACATGACCACTCCATCCCCTATACGTCTCCATTGCATGCTATGCTATGCAGCAGACATTCCATACAGCGCAAAGGGTACAAGCTTTAGTGTGTATTTTTCTTTAGGCATGTTTCGCTGTGATTGCCTCTGAGTAAAAAGTGTGTGGCACTTATTTAGCCTCGTGTCATTTAACTGCACAGTTTGATGCACACAGCTAAAGCTGCTTAAAGAGAATAATGTCCGCCAGGTTTGCAGCAGGATGCTGGCTGAATGTCATTATACTTCTCTTGGCTTAAGTTTCATCACAGGTTGGTGCTTCTCCCCAGCTAATAAAGTATCGAAACGAGGCCTCAAAAGAAAGTCAAAATGATTCAATTGCATACAACGTAAAAGACTACTTTACTTGTTCCACTACAGAATATCTTGAAGTTAAAACGTGGCGAACTGACGCTAGCAGCCTTATAATATGGTCAGTGCTTGCACCTGAGTGCAGTTAAGCACTCTCATGCAGTAAAATGATTTCTTTTCGATATTGCATTGTTTTCCCACAACTTTAGACAACATGAAGCTGCATATTGCAAAAGGAAATGATGTTTCTTACAAACCGTTTATATCAAGAGCACTGTGATTATTGTGGCTTCCTAAACCTTAACCACCAGTTCTTACGCCAAAGAGTGTGCCAATGTGTGTCAAAAGTTATTAGGGCAAAAAGATAACCTACTTGGTTTATAACCGACAGTGCTACTTGTAACGGGTACACAAAAAGTGAGCAACTAAAAAGACGGAGATAATGCTGCGGATGAAAATATTGCATGCTGCACGAAGAATGTGATAAAAATGGCGCATTGCACAGTAAAATTCGCGGATGTTGGTTGCTGCATTTCGTTACTTGTACAAGCTTTTTCGTGTAGTTTATTTTTCAACCGTAATGAGCTGTGTGCAGGCCTTGTACATAACTTACACTACATGAACAATTCTTATTATAGCGATACCAGCACCACGGCTGCCTAATGGTGCAAAAATAAGCTGTTGGAGGAATAATAATCATTTCTAATGGCAGCAAGCTCTAGGCTGAAGTTCACCGCTGTCGAAGTATACACGGATCATGAAAAGAAACCGCGCTCAAAGTAAAACTACGGTTTTCTTAAGATCGCTATGCAGCATACTTAAAATGCACTAAGATAATGAGCACACAAGCACAACACAGCACAGTAGCCGCTCCGTACTCCCAGCAGGGAGCCGGGATAATTTTCGTGGTGATATTATCCCGGCACTCACATCTGATTGGCTACAGAAAATCAAATGACACTCCGCCACGAAAACTGATGTTTGGTACTTTACGGTCATCATTCAGGAAAGTAGGTGCTCCGGACATTCCGTGCCGCATAGCAGTTATAAACAGTCATATAAACTGCTCTTCGGCACGCGAGCCCCAGCAAGCAGTTACATATCTCGGCTATCTTTTAGAGATAGCCTTGATTTGAGCCAAATAACACTCAGCAGTCTAGGCATGGAATTTCAGCGCGTTAAACATTGAAATAAGTGGAGTTTACCAGGTGTACACACACGGAAAAAAAAACATTAAAATAGCGCAAAAAAGACTAAACCTCGAAGGGAAACAACATGCACGATTAGGGATAAAGTTTTCGAGCTCGAGACGTACACCAGCGCTCAACATGTGGTAATCTACGGAGCTTAGCTGAACTTCTTGATCCAATTAGCGATAATTATTGATCACCGCGTAGACTGCTTTCGGCTGTGTCGAGCCGAATTGATGGCACTGTTGGCGCGCGAGCGCAGCGCAGAGACAACAGCGCCGATGCGTCTTCTCGGTTGATTACTGCACCCCGAAGTCCACAGTAGCCAGAACGGCCGGCCGCAAGAAATAACAGAGGGATTACTCTCGAGCTGTAGCCGATCAGGCCCTAGAGAAGGGTAAGTCTGGTATTTCTCAACGCAGAAGTCTGAATGAACTGTGCTCAGAGAGCCGGAGCCGCCAAAAGCGCGTTAGAATTGTTCTCACGGTGGCCTCAATAGCCAATCAGAGGCGAGTGTAAGGAGAATTTCAGCCGACAGCCTGCAGAAGGGACACTAACGCGTTTTAAACCCGGCCTAAATCCTGCGTCGAAAAGGAGCGAAAGGCACCCTTGGAGGAGTTATAAATGGTTACGCGCGCAGCAATAAACAAGCCATATAACAGGTTGCTGCAAAGTTGTAGCAGTCAAGCGCCCTTATTGTCACACACAGCAACCGGCGAGCGTAGATATACAGCAGCGGTAACTCTTGTGATCGCCACCGCAAAGAATCTCTTTGGTGAGCACACGTTCAACATGCTGCATGCTGCGCTACATTTAGTGCATATGCATAGGAACGTTACCACATAACTGTCATACAAGGAAGACTCGCCGCTTAATCAGCAAGGGTTGCTTTCAACGTCCCCAACAACAGACGCTGGAGCATTCATACAAACGACACATATTGAAGGCTGGGATCGTTAATTGGATTGGATTGGCTTAAATAGCTCTAACATTCATGCTTTCGCGATTCCAATCGTTCCTGAGGCTTGGTTTTCTTCCTGTCAACGGTGCAGCATCGGGCAGAATTCAGCCGGAGTATCACCTCCTTACAGTTACTGAACAGTTATGACCCAAATATTTCATTTTCAAACTTTTTCGTGTCAACACTTTCGGAGGACTGCTTATGAAAAATTACCAAAATGCAACTGCGTGGCATAAAATAAAAATAGCAGGAAGTTAGACTTCAAGAACATTCAAAGAATAAAATATAAGAGCAGCGAGGCATAACATTCTATCGGCCCCTATCAGTGCTCCTGTTGGTAAATACAACCTTTGTCCGTAAAGTTTCGAGACTGAGTCCATTGAAAAAATGCGTTTAACAATGAAATAATTTGTGCAGCACCCCTTCGAAGTAGTCTCCCTTGCAGTCTATACACAGCTTCCAACGCTTCTTGAGGTCTTGGAAACGGTTTAAAAACGCTTCTTTTGGCAGGACTGTCAGCTCCTTTGTCGTGGCGCCTTGAATGGCCTCCACGCTCCCCATCCAGCGACCTTTCAGGGCTCTCTTCACATGAGGAAACAGGAAAAAATCGCATGGAGAGAGGTCAGGGGTGTATGGCGGATGGGTAAGTACAGTAATCCTGTGCTTGGCGAGAAATTTTGTCACGCTGAGAGCAGCGTGCGGCCTTGCGTTATCGTAGAGGAGGCTCCATTGTCCAGATGCCCTTAAGTCAGGGGGACGGCGTCGCAGTGTATCACGCATGTGTTGGAGCACGCGGATATAAATCTCCTGATTCACCGTCTGCCCTTGTGGGACGAATCACCTGATTCACCGTCTGCCCTTGTGGGACGAACTCGTAGTGTATGACACCTCTGGAATCTAAAAAAAAAACTATCAGCATCGTCTTTGTTTTGATCTTCTGTCGCCGCACCTTTCTCGACGCCGGAGAGCTTGTGGACCGCCATTCGGCGCTCTACCTCTATGTTTTAGGATGGTATTGAAAACATCATGTTTTATCTTCAGCAATGATGCTGTCGACGAATGCAGCATCCTTCTCTGCCTCGGAGAGCAAATCAGCGCTCACTGATGCCCACATGTCCTTCTCGTACTGTGTGAGGGAGTGCGGCACAAGTCTGGCATTCAGCTTTCGTTTCCAAAGTTCTCACGCAAAATTTGGCAGCATGTTGTCTTACTAATGTCGAGAGCATCTGATAGCATGCGGACTCTAATGGTGTGGTCTTGCTGTACGATTTCCCTGATCCGAGCCACGTTGTTTTCATTCCGTGAGGTTGAAGCGTGCCCCGGCCTTGTGTCGTCTTCCACCGACGTTCTCTCCGAACCGAACCTCTTGTGCCACTCGAAAACTCAGCCCGCGTTAATGTCTCGGTGCCTTAAGCGTCACGAAGGAGCTCATGCGTCTGTGTGGCTGTCTTGCCAAGCTTCACGCAGAATTTTATGTTTACACGCTGTTCGAAGTGGGCGTCCATCTCTCCCCATTCACTCACAGTAGAATGCGCAGACGATTAGTGACAACGTAATTTTCTACATGTAGTGCTATGTAGCGGCTGCCACAGCAATTAGCATAAATAGCTCAGGTTAGCCCGAAAAGGTGGCGCTACACATACGCACCAACATTTGTTTTGAGGAGTCATTTCTCGAGAAGAAAATAAATCGGTCTCGAAACTTTACGGACAGAGGTTGTACATGCTCTATATGCATATCTGAGCTATTGAGGAACCTGTAGAAATTCGTAACAGGTCTAGTAGAAGGCCTATCCTTTAGCCTATAGGGCAACAGAAATATCTATGGGTCAAATGGAACAATGTATTAGACTCACTGAAAAAGCTGCGGGACCTGCAGATTTTTGGTACAGAATTAAGGGCATAAAGGCTTGATACCGGTCAGGACCAGCGATGCGCTTTTATTTTGTTGCATTACCTGACGACGTGATATCTGGGCACAGCGAAAGCTTTGCTTAAACCCGTGGGCGCTACGTATACAGGCATCGCATATTTGATGGCAACCAACCAGAAATTCGGAACAAGTGCTTCTAGTATTCCCTGGATACCACAAGGTGGCGCGCCGCTTTGAACAATAAAAAATAGCGTATTGACAACATCACTTATCTAAGAAAGAAATAGGATGACCAAGCGGTGGCAGGACAGAATGTGATTGGCTGCAAGGCTTAGCGACCCTGGCTGGACGCTGTTCAGAATTCCTGGTAATTAGAAGTCGTCAAACATCATGAACTTATGTAGCACATCACCTGAATCCACTTGACAATACTCTTTGTCAGTGATGTTTCAGTCTGTGCTTTCGCGACATATCAGGAACAATGCTCGAACGTAAAGCACATAGCGGGATATGACCCGAAGCTAAGCACCAGAAGGTTCCTAGATATTTCTTAAATGGTCGAACAATGATTCTGTTTAATATCTCTTTACTGTTTCATTTATATACTCTTTTATTTCACTTGTGCGCCCGTGAATGTGATCGCGCTCTGCCTCAATCTGCAGGCGGAACTCAATATCAGGAGCCAAACACGTTAACTCAATCGCTCTAACTGAATGCACATTCGCATGCCCTCCGACACATTCATTAGACAGTTTTAGCTGTGCGTACGCAAAGCGCTACGGCGCTGCGTCCGTTACGCTGTCCGCTCCGAAGTATAGTTTTAGTTGGCCGTGCCGTAGCGTCCCTCATCGCACGCGTAAACAGTAGCACCATCTAGTGACAAGACGTCAGAGCACATCAACGCTCGGTTGAAGAAAATTTCATCTGTGATTACTGATAACTAGGGTGAGTGCATTGCTACCCTTTTTTTGTTACAAGAAGAAAAACTATGCAAACCGAAGAAAATGCAAGAACTGACTAAAAGCTAGAAAACTGCTTCGCCAGGTGTCATTGCCACGAGAAAAACACACTGCCTTTATTTAGGCCCAAGAGCTTGAAAATCGCCAAATTGTCTGAAAAACAGGGGCTAGTTATCGCTTAGACCGCTACGTGTGGGCAAGAGTAGGCCAAATAAAAGCGAACCGCTGCCATTTGAGCGAGCTATTGCGTCGGAGAATCCAGCGGTGACATGTATTTATTCCGAAGTGGGCGAGCAGGGCGCCCCCATCTTGTCAACGTTTACCACGCAAGCCACGCAAGCGCCGCAACGCAAAGTCCGCTGGATAGCGTACGTACGCAAGACGCGGGGCTTGCTCTTGCGTTCTGCGCATGCGCACTACCGTCCCCGCAAACTCCTTGCGTACGCTAAGCCGTTGTGTACGCGCAGCTAAAACTGTCTATTGTAAAATCACTGCGAAAAGGACAGTCCCATCGCCTGACGGCTCACGGCAGCGACTTATCTCTCATCCGTCATTTAAAAGAGATGCATGGTGCTTCCATGCTGTCATGAGTCAGTCTGTGAAGCACAGCTCTATCTTCAGGAGTTGCAGGTCGCGCTGTGCGAGTGCCCATTTGTTTTGCGTATTAGTTTAGGAGGGAGGACCTCTTTATATTTGTTCTTGTTTTGTTTTCTTTTTTGTTATATTTGCGCGTGCAAAAGTCGTACGCAGAGCACTACTGCCATAGTGGCTCCAAGCAAACACTTCGACGCGACGGATCATACCCGCAACTCGCAAAGGCGCAGTCCAGGCATAGACACTGCCGCAGAAGCTGCTCCACGACAACACACCGCCATAGTTCGTAGGACACGCATTGAATCTCCCAACCTCCCTTAAAATAGGGGATTCACTGACATCAAAGTGGAAGGCTTCGAAGCGCGTGTTTAGAGTATTTGCAGAAAAATTTGCGGATGAGTTTAACTGGCTGCCTTTTTTCTAGCCCACGCGCATACGCAAAAAAAAAACAGAACAACATTAAATATCAAGCAGCCGGCATAACACTCATTAACACTGCCCGCTAATTAACACTGCAGCGTCCGGTCAACGAGCGTTGTTATTGAGATCTGTCGAAGCGGGCAGGTTCAGTGACGAGGCAGGTGAAACTAAAGGAGGATCATTTACACCGTCATAAGTTGAGTAATTTCTTTTAAAAAAATTGCATACGGTTTAACATGGCTATGCGTGAAATATCGCGCAGTATCGCGCAATTACGGTGGGCACTTAAGGTCCTCACATGCTGTGAATGCGAAAGTATATCGTTTGACAGAAAGGCGTAAACCATAAAGGTCTTTGACATAAAGGAACTTGACCTAAAGGCTTTTACCATAAAGGCCTTCTACCAAAAGGCCTTTACCCGGAAGGCATCTACGATGAAGGCCTCCGCTCTAAAGGCACTTACCATGAGGTCTTTACCGCAAAGATGTTTGATCTAAATGCATTTTACTGAAAGGCATTTTCCACAAAGGCTTTTACCCTGAAGACATTTACGTTGCCGGCCTCACCCAGGTGTACCCTTCACCCAGCCTTCAGGTGAAGGCCGGAAAGGTGTACACGCCTGGCACGTTGCCCACAACACGGTAGGCAGGTGGGGCGCCTGCCACAAATCTGGCTTCAGGCACGTATACGTCCGGGACGAGTGCCCAAAATAGGAAAATGTGCCTAGTAGTGCTACCGCATTAAAAATAACTGTCTTGAAATATATTCTCCTCTCAATTATAAATTTCTACAAATTAGGTTATAGTGAACTTCACCCCTTCGATTAACGCTCAAGGTCGGTTCCCTGCCTTTTCGCCAACAATCCCCATAAAATATTCCTGTAGACTGCTGCGTAATGTCCATATATGCGGAATTTGTCCTTCTCTACTTCACATTCACAGATCGCAGGGAGTCCTCATGCACCTCCTGGCACAGTGATGCAGCGGCTAAGCGATACTCCAATGCCCCGCAGGTGCCTGCATGGGGCTTGTGAGACCCGGTTGGTCTCCCCGACCAACCTCTCGCGACCAGCACTTAACTACCACCCGGCACGGTGGGCGGTTTGCTCACAATCCGATGGGCAGGTTGCCAGGAACCTAAGCACTAGCGCGTTAAAAAAAAAATCGAAACTGTCAGGGAAGAAAACAAGGTACGATCGTCTATCTGAGCGATGTAGTGACCGCTGATGCGTACCCTGAGAAAGGAATAACCATGAGAATAGAAATGCAATGGAATACATTTTGTAGGCGCTCTCAGAATTTGAAGAGCAGCTTATTAATTTCCTTCAAGAGAAAAGTATATACGTAACAAGTGTATCGTACCAGTGCTCACCAGTGAGCCTGAATGAGACATTAGTTTCACAGATGTACCATGGCGAGCTAAAACCTTGCAGCAACCTGTCTTCAGTCTTCAGGACTTCGAGGTGTTCCATAAAAGGGGCTGCCGTGAATTCAGTTCATTGCAATAGATACTGGGGACAGGGCATGAGGTACGAAATATAAACAAAGGATGAAGTTAATTTCTTCAAATAGAAAATGTTTGATTTCATTCAAAGCATGAAAACCTTTCGAGAACAAAGTTCTTTCTCGCCAGTCGAAGAAGTCCTGGCGCCCTGCGATGAACTTCGGCGTACAGACGCTCAAGAGGCAAAAATTCTACAGAGTTTTTTTATTTGTAACAACCCCATCTTTGGTATTTTTTCAGCTTCCAGCTTTCAAAGACGCTACTTCTGCCAGCACGCTGCACGTGAGGACCTTCCGACTACTTGCATCACACTGTGGTGGACGACTGTATGAAGGCCGGAATACATGGAGCGTTTTTACGACTGCCATCCGGCGATTTTCGCCTGACGGCAAGCATTCGACGCAGGGGCGTCGCGATAAACGCCCGCCGCCACCAGATCTGGACACACAAGATGAGACCGGAAACGGCGGCTGACGCGGCCAGTATAGCGACTCTTCCGTTTTGACTGCTTGCACCTGCCGCCGCCAAATGGCCACCTAGGTCGACGAGCTACGCAGTGATTTTATCACGGAAACGTTATTATTGTGAAAATAAAGGCTACTTTAAGCATGAAATGTTGCTTTTCTGAGAGAACACGACCTAATATCGGATCGAAATGGCCGTGTCTACCCCCTGAAGCCAAAGGTATCGAAGAAAACCGCGCTGCTGATATCCGCGGCATAGCGGACATCTCAAGCTACGCGACTTCGTGCATTCGAGAACCCAGATCCTTATAGATGCCTGTGCACGTGCGCGGAAATTAGTACAGTGATGTAGAAATGAACAATTTCGTGATTTAACAGAAAGGTTAGCGTCGCTGCTGTCAAAGACCTCCCCGCTCAGTGGTATCTGCCACTTATTGATCACATTTGCTTTGGCCACGAGGGATAGGCGGCGTCCGCCGCTCCTTGGCTCTATGTATCTCCAGCCGGGCATCGCGACACCGCGGCACTTTTTGCCACACGAGCTTCATGGAAAAAAAAAAAAGTCGCACGTAGCCCAGGCTTAAATGGCCGTTTCGGTTACGACAGGGTCAGTGGACCTGCGGATCAGTTTAAGGGATTGGAAAACTCACGCTGGTGTACATTTCCTACTCTTTTTATTCCAAAGCAATGTTTCATACGGTTTACGACAAGGGTCAGTCCTCGGTCTAGTCTCATTTCCAATATATTTTAACGCCATTGTAGTTATACCCGATGCTTCAACTTTGGTTTTATACACTGTGGAAAACCTGTTTCCCCCTTCCATTTCGCCGCGGCCCATCTTCGCCATCTTGCGTCAGGACAGCGCCGGCTGGGCGAGGAGGGAAGTCTCCCTCACGGGGGAAGCGAAAGTAGCGACAGGAGCGCCACCTCGAAGGCTGCGCGGAACTCCGCGGAACCGGTTGCCGCCGCACGCGCTCGTCACCTTCCGCGGCAGGCGCATGGAGATCCGTCGTGCCGTGCCGCTGGACTTCTGGTTCCAGGCAGCGAAGCGAGCGCAGCAAACGCGCTCTCTGGTCACCTTCCCCAGCAAATGCTCGGGGATGGCTTTGCCCCAAGAATGCGGCGCGCACGGGAAAGCCCGGCCGCCATTGTCGGCGCATACAAACGTTCGCCGCCGATACTTCCGAAGTCGCGCCCCTGCCGCAGCCGGTAAGTCGGAAGTCCTTCTTACGTAGCCTTCTATTTCCGAGGAATGCCTCGTTGATGTTGTGTAGCTAGCTGGCCCGCTCTGTGTATTAATTGCAAGTGTAATAAATAGCGTATGAGTGTTAACTCTGTGTCGTCCCTTCCCTTTGTCCCTCGAGCACGAGGCCCTCCTCGGTTAGCGAGCGGGAACGCTGCATCCGCGGAGTGGGAGTGCGGCGGGGGCGGAAGGCTGGTCCCCCATATTTCCACAATACGGATGACTCTTATTCGTTATTTTCAAGAAGATTTGGATACGCTGTTTAGGGAGAAGAACAATTGGATGTCCGGTTCAACCTCGTTGTTAAGAAGTAAACGCCTCACACTTAGCATAAACAAAACAAAATATATACTATTCCGCTGCAAAGGTTCCACAATAGATCCAATTCTATTTTTTAGATTGTCAAGTCGCAGGCAAACGGCAATCTTCGGCTACCAGATTCCTAGTCCATGAACATCCCATGAATGCGCACATCTACGCACTTAGAACTGACCTCTCTCGCGCTCGAAGTGTCTTAGATTAAAGTGTTATCATCCAACTATAGTCTAAAACGCAAGGTATATTATACCCTCGCCTACATTCACGCCTTAGCTATTGCTCACTTCTGCGGCTAACCACGACGAAGACAAATTTAGATTCCCTGCTGTGAATACAAAATAAGAATATCAGTACTCTACAACTGTCCGATAGCTGTGCAGCCCACGTTATATTGTTTGGAATACTTGAAGTACGTAAACTACTCAGATAAGGTCTAAATCTTGAATATTATCTGCAATACCGGTCCGATAAAACTATTTTCGAACAAAATACAGGGTAAAAAGACGCCCGCACAGTTTAAGGAAGAACATTATAATCAAGCCCTGAGCTCGAAGCCAACTACGGATATCAGAGATTAAGCTGTCAGATTCCGTATTTATTAAGCGCGCTATTCAATCTTTCAACGCGTATTCACCAGTGCTCGTTAACTAAGTAAAAATATGTTGAAGGATTTGTTCTTACAGGAAGATAAGCGCCTTAGAATAACCAACGATTTGTTTCCAAGTGTCAAGTATGCACATGCAATGTATTTATGTGTAGATATGTTTTCGTAACCATGTGTTAAAATCAGCACAAGTTCGTATACCTAATTTTGTTTTTACTCTAGTGAGCCTCTCCCTGCTTAAAAAATATTTCTTCTCTGATGTATTTGTTTTGTAGAAAGATATTTTCGCTGTTTTGACCTGTGCTTGAGTAGTGTCAACCGCAATTTATCCCAGGGTGGGGTGACCTCGTTAGGCAGTTTGCTGCTTTCAGTCACGTCCTCTAAGATATTACTTCTATATTATTGTATTGCATAAATACAAATTAATTCCTTTATTATGACCGTGCTCCAACCCTTTTCACTAAGCACCATTTGCGACCGACAGAGGCGCGTCACGAGCTCCTTTGCGAATTCGGTAGCTTTCGCAACAGTGCAGGTACTAGGCTTGTCTTAAACCCGCCACCTGTAGTTATCTGACAGCCAGTGAATTATAGCGAGAAATTCTGTACTAGCGTATACGTTCAACGGGAAGTTGTTCGCGGACGCAATTCTTCCGCATATCGTGAGATTGCGCCATAGCCATGAATACATCCGCAGAATCTCCCTCGGGGTGCTTGCGGTGCGTACCAAAAGCAAGATTTTGATACGGACAGAAAAATTAGACCATTCCCATCAGTATGCTCATTGAACTCTGTTAAACATTCCAAAATGGTTTCACAACTAAAATTTCTTTCCAAGAAAGCTGGATTTGAATCTGTATTTGGCTTGAACGTCATATGATAACCTCGTGGCTACTGAAAGCTCCCTCTTTGTTCAAACTATTGTTCAATACTTGGCGTGATTTGCAGACTAACCGGGAATGTACGGTTCATCATCAGCCTCTTCGGCACCCCAGAACTTCTCCCTAAACGTTCCGGCTGACATTCTATAATCTTCAAATACACCAGACTCGACCTTGGCGTGGAGTCCCGCTTTTTCTCACTCGCGGTCTCGCATGATCGCAAAGTCGGAAAAGTGTTCAATGGCTACACACGCGAAATTTTCGTGGCCAACGAAGGCTATGATTTGTTTGGTCGCTCCATTTCCATCATCCGGCTTTCTTTCTTGTTGACGTTTTCGTTCTACGCGCTTGAGCTCTCATTTCCGCCGCTTTCGCTCGGGACTTCCCTTTTTTGCTGTTTTCTTGCCTTCGTTTTGACAAAGTGCTGGGAACTCTTTCACCCTGCTGCCGTTCGTGCCGGATGTCACAACCACCTCGGTTATATTGACTTTCTCTTTCATTCCGGGACCTTTTTCCAGCTACAATGATTCAGCTGTCCTCTATGATACTAAGCTCATGACTGCGTAAAGTGTACTCTTTATAAAAACAAAATAGCGACTTAACACACTCTTGAAGTACGCGTCAATATCATAAACTCAAACCAACTGTGTTATTACCCTCTCGAATGCACTAAACAAATAAAGCTGGTTAAACTTCGCAAAACCAAAATATAACACTCGCTAACACTCGCTAACACTCGCTGCCATGTTCCAGCGAATTACAGCCCGTCGTAGCCATGAACCACTTGCTTGGAGCCGCCCTGCATGGGCTTCGAGGAGATGTTCTGCGATACAGCAGTATGACGAGAAACGAAAAGACTGCTTAAGACGAAGGAGATTTATTCACACATTGCAAAGAAAATGAGGAACCACAGCGTAAACGACGGTGGGTTTATTTTAAGCTCCGTTTATGTGGGAGGGTTTCCAGGCAATCTCGAGTTCTCCTTAGCGTGGGGAAACTAGCGGCGGAGCTGCTTCCCGCGCCCGTTCGCGCACTGCCCCCGCTTACTGTACAAGACAAGTGAAATGCGAATGGGACAGCCCAAACTCGAAATGATAAATAAGGCGAACAAACTGAAGCACACCTCGTTATTATTTTTTTGAGCAGCGATCATTGGCTTTTTCTAGTGATAATTAGCCACTAAGTCTCACAACAAAAATGTTTTAATTTTGGTGTTTGCGCTTCGACAACTAAGCTCGCGTTCTATTTGGCGATTTGGCGAGGATAGCGCACACGGACAGTCCTTTCATCTAACCTGCTGGGAATTTTCTCGTCGTGTGGTTCAGTTAAGCGACAACTAGGGACTGCGAACAATAGACAGGTGCGAACAAAATGCAGAGTTCGAATATTCCCGTGCCATGACCTTGTCTTTGCTTTGTTGCCAGACTAAGTTTTCTAGACAACTCGACAAACGTCAGGCTATGCTTCTGCTTAGCGACGCCGACCGTAGCGGTTTCCCTGGTATAAAGTTTGGAAACTACCCGCGCCCGTAGCAGCTCACGTAGGGCGCGGGACCACGCGGGGGCGCTGTGATTGCGGCCGCTGCGCTGTCGGCTACGGGACTGCTAAGGATGGCGAGCGCGAGTCTTCTCTCTCGTTTTCTGATGCTTGCAGAGACGTCAGGGAACCGCCCGATGGAAGGAGGCGCCTGTCGCCGCTCGCGATCACGAAGTCCCGCGACAGCTTAATGCGGCTGGCGCTTTTCCATCCGGCTGTATATATAGCGCGCATGGCAGGCGACGGCTGAAAAATGGCGTGGCCCGAGAGCTCGGCCGCGGCCGCTGCGCAGCAACTTTGAGGCGAAGAAAGTGAATCATGTGTCCACTTCTTGAAATTTTGCGCGGCTTCATTCAACCTATTCCTCAATATCCGCCGACAAGAAGAAAGTAAATGAACCTCGTATCGTGCGGTTAATCGACAAACCTCACTTGGTCAGACATTTACGTTCAATCAATTCGCCCCCCCTTTTTTTTTTCAAGGAAGGTATTCGTTTTCGATCCATTCAATAGTACCTATCACGCTAGCCAGTGCTCGGTCGTAACCTTTGGGAGCTCACTATGACAGACGCATGGTTTCATTCCGTCAAGTATTCCAGCTTTCATACAAGAAGGAGCAAAAATTCTCTACAGAATTACTCGCTCTATCTACAATAACATTGAATATTAACGCAGCGTGCAGGTACGACGTCGTCGTTTTGAACACCACTATTACAGGTAAGTGTCAAGTCACTATCCGTCGCTACATTAAGTCGCAAACATCGTCATCTTTGTTTGAAAAGCGGGATGTGTGGCATTATGGGTATTCTTTTTATATCTTTTACGGACACACTGCACGCGTTCCAACTGCACGCGTTCACCATATTGCACCGAGACGTCATCACTGGCACGCGGCAGGTGCTTGTTAATAGAATGCTATTGTAGATGGCGCTACAAGTCTCCATGAGAGATATGCTGCTTTCGAGTTGCTGCCACAGATGGCGGTGTGATCTCAGAGTGGTAGCAGACCCCACGAAATCTCGAAACGTGGTGAGTAAGAGCTCACGCTCTTAAAAGTCCCGGAACCGCCTCCTTCCCCGCTGCGTTCCCCCTTGAGCTTGCGCAATTATGAGAGAGAGTGAGGTGGTAGAGGAAAAGCAGCGAGGTTAACCAGTAAAATGTTCCGGTTGGCCACCCTGCACTAGGGGAGAGGGATGAGGGGGCGTAAAAGAGTAAGAAGTAGAGAAATGCGGTCCGTAGCAAGCACGACAGGCAATGACACAAGCACTCTAAGTCACAGGCCGCCGCAGCTGTAGCCTGCACACCTTGAGGGCTGCCGTCTGCTGCGACCTGAGTGGAACAGATCGAGGGCCCTCCATCACAAGTCAGCGCAGACGTTTCAGTGTCAAGAAAGGCTGCTTGCCGTTGCGGCTGATAATGTTGATGACAACATAAGCATCGGAGTTCTCGGAAGGATGAGGCTGGAGGATGCGTTGTGCCAGCTATTGGACAGCTGCAAGCCCTGGATTCAACAAATCCAGCATCTGCAGTGCATTCTGTGCAGCTGGCATGTGCATGCTGGAAAGCAGCACACGCATGGCATTTACGATTGGCTTTAGCATTGCAATCTCCAATTGCTCGTCTGCGACCTGGTCCGGTTTTTGACCTACTACCCGAGCAGCAGTAGGCTTAACAAAATGGGTGCGCGGGGCTGGAGTGGGTGCTGGGTGCTTCGGGAGCGATGGCCAAGTCACTTGCCGGTCCCGGTCTTGGACCGGAGTTTTGACTTGTGCTTGGTAGCAATGAGCTCGGGACTCTCAGTATGCAATACCTGCTTGGTCACTGCGGGTGTGTGTAGCTCAGGCAGGGATGGCCAAGGCACGTGTGCGACAACCGTCTGTGCCTCGCCAGTCATATTGCTCCCAGTCCTTAAAGTAGTATGCGGAGGGGGAGGACAAGTTGCGGAAATACTTGTACGATCCTTTTCAATGCTCGCTACACTTTTAGAAGGTCTGTGACGAGGGCGACGACATCGTCGCACCTTAGCGGCAGCTTCTCTGTGTGTGGAATTGTCTCGTGTCATTTGTTTGAGAATCGCCATTTCCCTTTTCAGGTGAGGACAATCTTTTGAGGCAGCGTCATGAGGGCCGCGGCAATTGGCACACGTAGGGACTGTTGCCTGCCAAGAATCGCCCCTTTGTGGCTGAGTACACCGTGGGCACACGATGGGGAAATTGCACACACTACTCACGTGTCCTTTCTTCGTGCATTTCCGGCACTGGAGAGGCTTCGGGATGAAAGGCCTAACTGCACGCCGAAAGTGCCCAACCTTCACGTACGTTGGAATGCAGTCCCCTTAGAAGGTGAACTTGATGCACTATGTCCTTCCAAGATGCTGAGCTTGTAGTATGGCTACACCGTCGGTAGCTGGTTGAATCAAGATGGGCAGATCTGAGTCGCGGATGGCTACGTCGACGTGGTAAATGACGCCTGCCGTAGTGCCACTGCCTAGGAGGACATGGCAACGAACGCTGATGCCGCCGAGCGTTCTTATGTTGCTCGAACTCTCAAGCGCGTTCCGGTCCATGACATCAATGGCGACGACATTCCTAAAACGATTCACCCTCACATCTTTAATTGCTCCCGGGACGCGGGCCTCCAGGAACGCAGACGTGGTTTGCCTATTGATGTGGTTGATATTGTCGGTGGGAGTCTCTGGCACAAATAGGACAGTATGTGTCAATGATCCTCGCTCCGTAGTGATCGTGAACGTACACGACGACGAAGAGTCCTCATCTTTGCGCAGTCTGCGTTTGGCCTTCTTGCTTACGACTCTGATGAAGCCGTCGTCAGCCGAAGAGTCATCACTGGTGGCCGAGTACACCACGGTGGCCTGGCTGCTTGCGTCATTCGGGAGGCCAAGACGTTTCCTCTGGTCGGCAGCGGCTGACCGAACGGACTGAAGTTCAACAGCGTCCACTTCCATCACCGTCACCAAAAGAGAAACAGTGGTTTCATTATAATGTCGTTAATCAGGAAATAACTAAATAGGCGAAGGGACGGCGTTCTGGTCTAGAGCCACTTCATCGTCTTCTTCCTACGCAGTTATGACATACAAAGGTTCGTTGAGGCTAAGGGGAAAACTAAGCACAGCAAATGTAATTTACACTGCTCTCTGCTGCGTTAAGATCAAATTTTTCCGGGACAGCATCGCCTTTAAGGTGCTCTGCTGTCTTCACGGTGTTTGATGCGATCTGCAAGGAAATGTTTCAGGGCCACTATAACCAATGTTACTAGATAGGGTCCTATTTAGTAACATTGACTTTAAGCACAGAAAATGACGTGCACAGCGCAGGCGTCATATATGCAAGTTTATTGATAGGACCAGTTAAATAATTAGCCACTTAAACGTGTCATAAGGTTTTTAGCGTAGCCTGCGGCGGCGCGCTTCTCCTGTTTTTTCCTGTTGGTCTTCGTTTGTGCGCGCACCGTGTTAGTCACGACAAGGGCGGCGGACATCTCCGCAAGAGAGAGAGCGCGCCGAAGTAATGAGGGGCTTTTGAAAGAAGTGTCAGCGGGCGCCAAGTGACAGCAGCGACGTTATTTTCTCTTGAATTTTAGTCAGAAGGAGCGAGTGGTAAGTATTATGCAACAAGGAAAGTCGGGCAAAAGGAAAGAGAAGCACACCTACGTATTGACAGGAAGTGCGTATTCGGGCCAAGACTTATACCCCTGTCACATGGCATTCCTCTAAGGCCTTTCCAGCAAAGGCGCCTCTTTTCACCAAAGGAGATAAAGCTTAAAGGAGCAGCGACGCTGCTACACGGTGAAGCCCAAAGGTGAAACAGTCGTTGAGGCTTAGCACCCGCTGCTGCGCTCGAGCCGGCTGAAGTGAGTGTTTTAAAATTAAAGTGGGGAATTCTGTTCATTCGTTGAGCTCAGGCAGTTTCTTTTTATTCTGATTGCTTCCTTGAAAGAACTGCAATAGCTGCTTTCATCAGCAGCAGCAGGTTTTGTATATTGCTTTGGCCACCAGGGGCACTCGGTGTTGCTGCAACACTTTACTGCCTTAAAATCTGGGCATAAAATATAAACACCCGTACAAAAAGCAAAGCCAGACACACCTTTTGTATTTTTAAAAGAAGTTTTCAAACATTATCGGCTGCATATATTTTTTCTCATTGCTTTTACTTTTTGACATTGGATGGCACTGCGATCGCAGGTTCTCGAAGTCAGCGCCTTTGGGCTCCAAAGATCTCGGACGGGCGCTTCGCCTCCAAGGACCTTAGTGGCAAAGGCCCAACATTTGTGCCGTGTAGCTGCACACCTTACGCCTTTCAATATAAGGACCCGATTCTCAAAGGCATTTGCGGTGCCCGTGTGACAGGAGTATTACTCCTGTATCGAGCGCTTTTGAAAAGCAGCTGACCGAGTTGGAAAGGAAATTGCGGCCTGTACTTTTCGCTGAAATAGATTCAAACACCATGCCAGATATATTGTGGCCAGATACGGACTCCAATGTTCTCAACTGGCGGTAGCGGCGGAGCGCCATACATGCGTCACTTGCCTACTTCGAAGCTCAAGAGGTCCGGAGACGTCCGTATCTCGCCTGACATATGCGAGTGCTGCCAAGTTTAGCCTGACTACAGCATCGTCGACGTTGCAGCGGGCGGAACGCGCCGCTCAGAGACTCGCGTGTGTTTTCGGCGGCTGACAGCTCCGCGCTTCCTGGTTTGACATGCACTTAACGCAGGCAGAAACACCTCAACGAGGTCGGCGAGATTGCGGCGGCGACGCAAAGACTCCCGAACTTACATCTACATTGCGGCATACTTTATAGCATATGGTGCACATGGCACCGCCAGCTTCAATTTGAAATGCTAACTACAGCTGGTGCTACGCTGGTATTTGCTTTTGAAAAATAGCATCTGAAGAGTAGCATACATCCACGATGATCATAGATAGAGATGCCTCAGCGGAAAATGAAAAATTAAGCATCGAAAGTCATGGTCAAATATAAACTCTGTGTCCGCATTGCTTTTACGACAAGACAAGCTTACACAACTCCTACGCGGGGTTTGTCTTTCTACATAGAACCCCGACTGCCGCCGCAAATGAGCGGGGAGCACTGGCTGCAGAACTCTATTAAAAGTTTAGATGCCCGCCAGATTGGTAGCGAAGTTTTTCACGCAGTGAGTTTTCCTCGTGCAAATTTCGGGAGGTTATATCCTACCTCCCGAGAAAGCTGGAAGCGCTTGTTCGCTATTTTACGGCTCGTTACAAAGTGCAGAAACGCATACAATAATTATCGGAAAATCCGCTTCAACAAAATGCGTGCCAGTTTATATCGACCAAGTCAACCATTTTCTGCTCTCAAGAGGCGCTTAGGTATTTCTCGTTTCATGTTTTGCGGCTACATGCTTCACTGTGCACTGAAACCTTCAGGAAACAGCTGAAGAAATTTAATAAACAAATTTGCTTAAGCCGGTGACACGCCGAATAAAAAACATGCGGCACAACACTGGTGCCGTTGCGCAAACAGCCGTGTAAGCCCGTGCCTAATAGCATGCGGCGCGTCATTCGGGATTATTTAGTTGTTGCTCTTTTCCGTGCGGGCATGATTACTGGTGGTCGCCAGCAGTGCGTTTATTTTACTTCTGTACGTATCATCGGGCAGGCTGTGATTTTAAGCCGGAACAGCGTTGTTCCAGCTGTTGTTGCGCGTATTTTGCCACGTCATCATTCACCGTATGTCGCAATCAAATTACTAGCTCTCCTCAGAGTTTGCTGCCAGTGAATGAAATGTTTATGCAGAGGGGTCATTCCACGTTAAACGCACTCGGCCCTACCCGATTTCTTTCAGCAAGTTTACGGCTCTTTATTGTGCTGTCAAAAGTCTCTTGTCAGGCTGTGTTCGGCTAATAGAATTTTGGGGTCAGGTGACAGACCTTAGAATTTTACGGTCGAGTCCAAAACAAGATCTTATTTAAAAAGTCACTAAAACTAATTTCTTTTTCTTCACGCTTCACTTTATTTAACAATACATGAGCACTGCGCTCTCGTATATGGTATAGAAAGAAAACAGAAGTACTCAATTTTTTTTATGGGCTTAGTCCCTAATATTATCGCGCGAATTGAACAATTTCTGCAATCTGTTTTAAATCTGTAGTTTTCGTTTTAATCACTACGAAAAAGTTTATCCGCAGCCTGAGACATGTAGGGCAATTTAAAAATTCTTGAAGTAGACTATAACCGACTATGTTTCAGAGACAAAAAAAAGATGAATTTTCGGAAAAGTGCGGTTTGTCACGAATTCGGCTGCAAATTTCACTCTGAGGTGGCCGACCTAAAAAAAAAATGGGAAACAACCCACTTGAGAGCCAGTATATGAAATCTGCTCAACGATCTTAATCGCGGCAATTTTTTGTTTCTGGAGAGAAAATACTTTTGAAGTTGAGCATCCGCGCCGCCGGTCACTGTAGCCCCATGCTGCCACTCAGCTGCCAAACGCAAGGCAGGCTCTGCGCAAAATCTTTGTCTGCCGCGTATTTGCTTACGTGCGTCCCCACTATGAGCGTATACGGCCCCAGAGGGTCTCAGGCATTGAACTCTCGATATCGGCGGTGGCATCAAGTGAATGCAGCATCCGGCGCAGAACGAGCCCCTCAAGGGGTCAGCGTTTCGCCACCATCTCGCCTGCACCCAACATGTTTCACCGGGATCCCAGAGTCTGTAACAGTGGTTATTCGCCTAATAGTTGAGGTGCAACACATTCTTTATACGAAACGCACAATAAGGCATTTTGCCCTGAGTAACCACGCAACGGGGTTAGCTTCTCAGCTGTATATAGCGGAGCCTTTACGGCGCCATAAAGACCAGAATGTCTCGAAAGGTGAGGACAAGGAATTTCCTTACTTTAGCCACAGTTAGAGACTTAAGAGGCGTCATATGTGATCAGCTACACGACTAGTAAACAAACCCCGTTGCCTGTTTACTTTTGGCAAAGACGGTGCCTACAGTGTAGTGAGTTGCTGACAATTGACAAGGCCCTAGTTTAATGCTGCCCCGTACTCAACACCAGAGGCGGCACCTCCGAGGGTAAACTCTAAGCTGCAGTTTAAGCTGCAACTCGAACCAGGATCGAAGTACAATGGCGCGAACGCGCCGCCTGCATTGGATGGTGTCACCCAACCCCGCAGGACAAGGCCGAGAGCGCGTATAATAATCTTGAAGTCGCATTTTCAGTTGCTCAGGAAGGAGCGAAATTTACCCCCGAATTCAGAGATGCAACTTCAAGCGAACTTGATTTCAGTCAGTCTCAAGTCAGATGCACCGCGTTTCATAAACCATACTCGACTTGAAACGCGACTTGCGATCGGCTTGACTTGATCGAATTCAGTCCAAATTTGAAGTCTGCCTAGGGGCTAGCTTGGAAGACGCTCAAGCTTGAGATCGTGTGTTTTTCAACATGGCTGCCTATACCAATCGGACGTTGCGCGGAGGATAGCTGCGTTTGAGTACGCTTGCTCCGTCATGGACGTAGTATTTTCTGAGGCCCATCGGTTGCCGAAGATTCCACGGCCAGCCTTGTGTGATCGGGGCAATCCAATGGAGCTTTACAAGTAGGAGCCATTCCCCGCCCGCTATCGGTTCTCGAAGAACGCCGAGCTGGAGCTGCTCACGATGTTACCTCTCCGCGAAAGTACCGACAACAGGGGACAGCCTGTGCCTCCACTGCTGCTGCTGCTCCTGGCTTTAAGGTTTTACGGGGCCGGCACATTTCGAACGGTCACCGGGGAGCTGGTGCGGATTTCTCAGCCTACGGTGTGCCGCGCAGTTGGCAAAGTCATTTTGTTGATTGACCAGCACCTGCACCCGATATTGGTGCAATTGCCTGCCGCCTCGCAGTTAGCAAAACTGATGCTAGACTTCTATGAAGTTGGTCAATTTCCTTGAGTCACCGGCTACATCGACTGCAATCATATCAGGATCAACAGCCCCGGTGGCAAAGACGCAGAAGTCTACCGGAACCGCAAGGGCTACTTTTTCAATCAACATGCAGGTAAGTAATGAAAACGGAAGTGCTTTGAATTATCGCGACTATTTAGCTCGCGCGTATTCGTTCGCGGGGTGTTCGTGCTGTCATTTTATTTCTATCCCCGCGGTGCTACGAACGCGCAACCACGAGCATGCTTACGTCGAGCGCTGGCCCATAGCGAAATATCTCTTTTCGGAATGTGCGCTGGAGGTACAGTATTTTCCTTTTAACCCAACACTGCTTTATATTATAGCTTCGTTCACAAGGAACAGTACTGCTCGAACACTGTGCAGTCATCAGCACGTCTGTCTTGAGCGCTGGAGCGGCGTATTATCCAAACAAACGAAGTGAAACCTTGACTCACCCTCTCTGTAACTAGTACAGTGCGATTTACAGGGCAAATTGTATATCAATGCTACATCGCTCCAGCGCAAGCATTATCTCTAGAACCGAATACCGAGTACCTGCTCAGAAATTTTACTTCGTCCGTCCGATAGACAGCCCCTCCTGCGCTCAACACAGACGTGCTGTCGACTGTACTTTCTTTTCTTTTTTACTTGGCTGCGTACAAGAGCGGGTTTCCCGCGTGTTCAAGAAGTGCGTTTTCTCAACGACAGACTATCGTGTCAATGGTCGCATCACGAGTCTCAGAACTAGGAGGCGCCGTATGTTTCCCTAATTTTGTCCACTGGTCTATTGCTGTTTTGGTGCAGGCTGTCAGCGGACCGCAGCTTCAGTTTTTCGACGTTGTTGCCGACTGTCCGGGCTCGGTGCACGGCAGCCGTATCTTTGACAACTCTCGTTTGCGGGTGCTGTATGAAGAGAGCCGTGTGCCTGGGGTGCTTCTAGGAGATGCTGGCTGTGCATGTCACCCCTTCCTGATGACACCACTCGCAGACCCTAGCCCAGCAAACTCGCCTCAAGGAAGGTTAGTTAAATGTTGGCAATGACGTTACATGGCCAACCTTGACCACATATTTGAGTTGTGGCATTACATAACCGATAAAGGACAGTGTGTAATATGCCGTTATGCATGCAGGTACCAGAAAGCCCACACAAAGACGCGAAATGTGGTTGACCTTTAAGGGCATTTGGTGTCTGGAAGCGCAGTTTCCCGTGCCAGGATATGGGGCTCTAGCACAAGCCAAAGCAAGCTGCAATCATCATTACAGCCTGTGCAGCACTCCACAACTTCGCCTGTTTGTTGAAGGAGCCGCAGCCTCCTATTCTGAGTGCTCCTCTAAACCACACCAGCACGACAGCGGCAACGCGGCCACAGCACCTGCCACCTGTTGATGCTCTCACTGATGGCTTGTCGCGAATGCAGGCACGACAAGCGCTCATCCGCAACAGCTTCATTTAGGCATGAAATGCGGAATTTTCCACACTGTTTAATGTGTTTAATATCAATTATATCATAGTAGCTGCACGTGCTACCTGCATCGATACTTTATTGCAGGAATTTAAAAAATGTTTGCAAAATTTCTCAGCTTAGAAAGCTTTTGAGTTGAGAGCTTACTGCCCTTTGCAAGGTGCTGTTATTTAACTTTCTCCACAAGTCCAAGCTCGTGCACTTGTTGCTAGAGTGACCTATATCTGATGACATTTTTCAAGAATGCCGTACTGACCTTGCAGGAGGCGAGTACCATTGCAATGACCACTCCTAAAGCAGCAAGACAGCTGATGGAAACTATACAAGCTACCGGACCAGAGCTGCATGTTTTCTGCACCTGGGAATGACGACTCCTAAAGTGGCAAGACAATTGATCTCAACTGCATGGGCTACTGGACCAGAGTTGCATATTTTCTGCACCTGCGTTGAGGGTATCAATTGTCTGCACATTAGGGGAATATATACTTCGTTCATTCCTTACTGTTTCTGTGGCTGGCCAAGGTGCCGTACCTGTTCATGTCAGCGCTGTCTGTATTATGTGCTGGTAACATTTTGTTTTGCAGTACAATTGTGCGCAAGATAGAGATAGCTGGCGGTCTAGTTAGATGTCAAGCGTTTTAGCGGATATTTCTTTTGCAAGCACGTCGACTGGTGGTTTTTAATTTGTACCTGGTGCTACCGGCTGGCTGTCGAAGCTATAAATCTCTGGTTTTGCAGTTAAGCCCACCTTCTTGTAATGATACTGATACCACTCCACAAAAAACATCTTTTAAATTTCTTAAGTGCTTTGGGGGGCCAAAATAACGTCAGTAAGTGTTAGTTGATGTTGCATGCTTCTTTGCAGTCTCGCATTGTCAGCTGCCTTGAGGCGTTTCAGCAACAGGCCACCCTCGGATAACCTACATTTAGGCGCATGGTCGGATAGTTGCAAAGCACTGCAGGCATTGCTTGCTCTTTCACGCTTTCTAAGCGGCGCAGGCCTCAACTTGCGCTTGTGACGATGGCACCTATGTGCTGTCCTCTTTCATGTCGCTTCTCCCACTATCCTCCCCCATTGCGACCCCTTCTCCTACCCTTCCCCTGTGCAGAGTCACAAGCCAGGTACTCAGCTTTCCGGATGACCTCTATGTCTTTCCAGTTATTAAACTCCTTCATATATACCTAGCGCAGGTTTTTGCAGAAATGCTCCGGCAGCATTTTTAAGAACTCGATCACTTTGGCATAGCAGTATGTCGCGACATCATGTTGTACTGACTTCGGACATGAGCCCAACTAACAGAGAGGATAGAAGGAACCGTGTTCTTTAAGGGTTTAGATTCTTGTGTTGGAGGCACGAGCCGCTGAGCTCTGGGTTAAGGAAACAGCTGAGGTAACCGAACTAGTAGAGACCATTATTAGCCTTGACTTCGAACCGCCTCACAGTCTTGTATTCACAACATGCATGAAATGTGTGCATTTATGCAGTGTCGACTCTTGCATGAGGCAGAATTTTTGTCACTTTTCATACTTGGAAACTTGGACCACGTGCCCTGTAATTTTCCCTACATTCTGCTTTTGCAAGACATGCTGGGAAAAGTTTTCCCTTCCCACAATAGTCAGATTTGTAGCATGCAGCACAACGCATTTCCACGATTGCAGTGCTCTTTGAATGCAAAGATACGTAGATAAACTTCATGCAGCCATAGCAGGAGGAGTACCGCTCAACCATCCTAACTTCCATTTAATGCGAGATAGCTGGTTAGACATGCATGCAAGGGAGCGACGGGGCTGCATGTTTGCTCTTGAAACCATACGCGTGTGCAAATAAAGTGCACTTCCGTGGTTTTCCACATGCTATTTGTGCTAGCATTCAGTCAGTATCCCAGTTTCATTCAACTGTAGGCACTGTTTATTGTGGCGCTTGTCGCAGCCTGTGAAACTGTTCAAGGTATTGAACTTTTTTCTGGGAAATAAGTTTTTTCCCCACCACTCATACTGGACATTTTGTTAATCCTCTCGCAACAGCTGGATATGCATCGCATGCTCCCCTTGAAGTAGAGCAACTCTTGCATCATTCTGCCCCGTGAGAGATTTTTCTAAGAGGGCAATCCGCCCCTTGAAAGCTTTGCCACAGTCACATGCAAGCAAATTGATTAGCGGTTCTTTCAGTTGGTACGTGTAGCTAGTGGTAGGCTGTCACAGTTACTATTATGCTTGGATTTCGCATTTAGGGCTGCCTTGTAAAAATACTGATCCCATTCCAGAAGAACTGGCAGCTGGTGGCTTTTGGGGCGGGGCGTCAAACAGCAGAACATCGGAGTCATCAGCAACTGTTTGTTAATCCTGCATGCTTCTCCACAGTCTTCTATACCTAGTGCGGGTTGTCAAAGAAATACACTGGCCATGAATGCAGTACTGTTTGAATATACACAGATACATGATGTCTAAAAGTAGCCATAACAGCAGGTGTACCACACAACCATCTTACTTGGCAGCTTTTCAGACATGCATGCAAGGGAGCGACAGGGCTGCATGTTCTGAGTCACGCACAGAAAACCATAGGGGCATGCAAATAAACTGCAGTCGTGAGAACCTGCCACATGCCGTTTCTTTTGCGCTACCATTCAGAAAACATTCCAGTTTCATTCAACTGTATGCACTTTATTCTACCGCTTCTCGCACCCTTCGCAGCTGTTCCAGTTTAATATCATTTTCTAACTGGAGGATTTCAAGCTCTATTTTTTTTCCTGCAGGATTTCAAGCTCAACGTTTTTTTTTTTTGCCTGCAGGATTTCAACTTCTATTTCTTTTTTTCTCAGTCCCATGTGGTGGTCGTCCCGCAATATTTGCAGGTGGACTGCATGCTCCTCACGTAGTAAAGCTGCTCGAATTTCATTCTCGTTAGCCAGCGACCTCTCCAAGACCACCATCCGCCCTCTCGGAGCCTTGTTATCATCACTAGCGACAACTGCTGCAGCAGTTGTGACACCAGTGTCAGCTCCGGAGGCAACTATGGCACTGCTGTAGCCTGCTGCTGGTGTGGTGGCAGCAGCGTTAGGCTACACAGCAGAAAAACATGTGCCACCCTCATGCCCAGTTGCCTCTGGAGCTGCATCAGCTGTGCTAGCAGCAGCCGCCGTTGGTGAAGGTGGCTCGTCGGCAAGCCGACTGTGCACCTTCCAGTCGGATTCTGTAATGAAAAAGAAAAAGACAAAATTAGTGAGCAAACATAAATCAAAGCTCACAAAACAGTATCTGTCTACCTCAGTAGTGCAGACTGTTGGGTCAGATGGTGAACAGAGGTTATAGAACTCTGTGTTTTCCTCATAATGTTCCTTACAAGGCATCAGCTGCCCTTCTTAGTGCCAAATAACAGCCCCTGTTTCTTGGTGCCACAGTTTAGTTGTTCTATTTTTGTGTTTGTGCAATCCTTCGTATTTTACTCGGAGCTATGTTCAATAACCTTACCTTCGTGTTTTCTTTGCTGCTGATATGGTATTGATAGCGACACTGACCCTTACTTTTTACGCTTGTGGCTTTTCTTGACATCAGTATAGCATAGTTGCTAGCTTGCACTTGTGTGCGTGTTTTTCCTTCCATCCTGCTTTTCGCAAAGTTTTCCTTCACCTACCTCTAGCCGCACATATGCAATAGAAGTGCTGAGCTGAGAAAGACAAAGGGAAAAATACAGTAGCCTGTGCCATAGCCCGTAATGGGCGTATGTAAGCTACAGTACAGAGGTGCTGTTTTTCATGCCTTATTATAGGTGTTCTGAACCAGATAGTGACTCAAAAATGCTGCAGTGTAGTTGTGTTACGCCGCCACCAACAACGCCTTTCCTGTACCTAGTACTGCAACTTCCTTTCCATCTGTCCAATATAGTGCATTGTACGAATAAAGAATGCACAACTGACAAGTGTTGCATTATGGTTGCATTTGAACTAATAAGAAGACGCAGTGAAGCAAGGTTTTTTCATGTAGTTGCTGCCTGCATAAATATTTCTGCATAGTTTCTTTGCCGCCAATGGCGCTAGTTTTCAGTCTGCACTAATAAGTGCATCCGTGGGCAGCCAAATTTAGGCCTGTCTACAACGCACCTCGATTAGAAAACTAGCACAGCTTGCTTAAACTACCAGCCCAATTATGAAAAATTTTGAGCATTACACATAGGCGAGCTACTGCATTACTCAGAGCAAGAATGCTGTCAGCTTATCTATGATGCAGGGATGTCATACACGTGTAACCAAAAATGAAATCTGGCGATAATGTCACAGTGCATTTGAAGTTCCAGCACTGTGAACACCTGCTACCAGTGTTTGATAGTTGTCTCCCCTCCTTCCACTACTGAAAAACAGCATAGCACTCACATGCATACCTGCCGCCGAGACAAAATGCCCTCGGAGTGCTGTCCGATATGCATGCACCTTGGAACCAGGTCATCCTTCTGCACTTCCCGCCAATGCAGCGTTTATCTGCACAAACATACAGCCAACCGCATGTACAGGTGTGGACATTAGTAAACAGAGCACGCGGTTCCTAAGTGCAATTATGCCTTCTCTATCGTAAATGAAAGAATAATGCTTGTCCATGAGAAAACGCACCGACGTCCCCTACCATCACCCACACTCCACAGCTTGCAATTTCAAACACGTGAAACATGTTGGAAGAGAACGAGGTGCTCTATTGACTTTCGTCTGCACCTGTACAGCAGTCTTTCACTGTGTTGTTTTAAATTATTTTTATAATTCGTTATATATACATATATCCTATATTCAACTCATAGTATATAAAAAGCAATAAAAATTAAATACAGCATCCAGTGTGACAGAGCGCGCTGCCATTGACATAAAAGGAAAAAGTTTATAGAAGTGTTTCTCTCCAACAACATGCAAAGCGCCCAACCTGCATACTGAAATTCATCCCTGTCACTTGGCCCATCTATCATGGGCTGCAGTAGCCTTACTACTGGCAAGCTTGCCACTGGCAGCAGGTCAGCACCGCCATCCGAATCTGTTGGGTTGCCTGTTCGGATGGGGATGTGGCTGACAATCGCCATTACTTGCTCGTTGAGGGACGACATTGTGCATGCTGCTGGTCTTCCTCCTGAAAAGAAAAAAAAACAATTAGCATGCACTGATGCTAATTCTAAATGAATAGAAAATATGCAATAAAAATTTGTTTCCTTCATTAACTGGTTCTACACACAAGCAACCGAAGACACACCAACGCGTCTAAATAGTTCTTTCGCTCCATGTTAACGCCGCTTATACGTATGTGCCAGCCCAACAGTGCCAGGAACGAGTAAAAATCTGTAGCTCTATTAACAGCCTCCTGAATCTTACTCGTATCACGCAACTGTCGATCGCGCGGCAAGTTTCTTCGTGAGCACGAGTTTCTCCAGTGTGGCAGTCACCTCAACTACGGTGCACCCAGTGTGCTCTTAGCGGCACGATAGTACTGAAAAATCAAGAAGGCTGTACAGGACATTGCTTGTGCATTATACGAATAGCGCACGCTGCATGTATATGCATTCGCAACTCCCTAAAACCAAGGGAGTATACTTTGCGGGAAGCGTGATCATGTGCCCATTTTCCTGTTATGCTGTTCCGGTGCATTCCGGCACTCGCTGCTTACAGGCGTTTGTGCAGACCTAAGTGGAATTCTCACGCACTACCCATAGCAAACAAAGCATGCAGTAGCAAGAGTTTGTGAACGACCTTCAAGCTACGCTCACCTGTTTTATGACGATCTTTTTTTTGCTTCCCGTCCTCCTCCTTCTGTTTCATGTTCGCCCAGCATTTCTTCAGCTGACTTGCGTCTCGCCGCGTGACACTGTGATTGCAGTTGAACAGCTTTGCAACCTCTGCCCACGTCGCATTCTTTTTTGACACGGATGATACATCTGATTTTTTGCGCTCTGAAATGGTCTTACATTCTTTAACGAGGCCGGTAAGCAGGTTATTTTCTTCGGCAGTGAAGCGCGGCGCAGATTTCCGCTGGGAACTCTGCGAACTCTGCGCAGAATCCACTTGGCTTGAGGGCGACATTTTCTTGTCCAGGCAGCTAGCAAGCACGGCGAAGAAAAAAACGTGACGCACCGGAATGCTCGCGGCCCCTCGTGGCTGCTTGGGTGCCAGTTGCCAACCGAAAACGGAATTCGAGCGAGAGCGGCAAGTAACACCGACGTGTTGTTTTCGTGGTTAGCATTTTTATGCAAAAGTCACTCATACTTGGTGCTCGCTTATGATTATTAAACAAAATATGCTGTTTTTAAACATAAAATGTACGTTATTATAATGGTTTGTTGTGTAATCTCGTTCCTAGGCGAGCAATGCTCCTTCGCGTTCAAGCATGACCTTGACTTGACGAAGCAAGTGAGCCCGAGCGTCTATGAAACACGAAACACCAAGTGAGGCGTCTTGAGGTGACACTTGCGCTTCAAACCGGGTTTCTCAACTGAGATCTAAGCGCGAGACAAGTTACATTTCTGAATTCTGGGGTTAGTTTTCGAAGCTCTCAGCGTCCTTGTAAAAACAGGAGCATATAAAAATCCCCGGCATGTGCCTATTTGAAGCCGGTGCGGGCGTACTATGCAGTGGAGTGGCAGTAGGGGACAACAGTGACCAGCGGCAAGGGCGCTCAACTTCATAGATCTTTTCCTAGCCTTAAACAAAATTCTCCGATTAAAATCTCTACCAATCTCAATATTTTGGCTATAAATGGGATGACATTTACTGGTGAGTTCACTTAGTAGCAACTGCGATTTTTTTTTCTGAAACGCAACCATTTATATTCTAGTTCAAACATTATTAAAATGTTGTGCATGTCTCAGGCTATGTTGCAGGCTGTGAGTCACGAGGCCAGTGGCGCCGACTACTGCGAGAAATAAGGCGACGTTTCGGTGATCGGTGGAACAAGCATTCCCCACAAGACAATAACACACAACAGAGACCGCGAGGTGGGGGCGCTGGGAACGAGGGAACGGAAGCGAAACAATAAACAGATCTTCGTACCTGGACACCGAACGTGTCGGTGGTTCTCTGCACGTTAACACTACATGGTAACAGCGCACGAATGAACATTGAAAGCAACACCAACGGAGGGTCCAAGGGTTCGGACTGATATTGCGGCATCCTGCCTCCAGTGCAAGCCTCTTGAGGAATTCAGCTTCAATAGCCCAAGTGAATGGGCACAATGGAAGTGCCGTTTCGAAGGATTTCGAGTCGTCAGCGGCCTCGCTGCTAAGCCCACCACTCGTCTACCTCTTGAGGGACAAAGCAGACGATATTCTGCTCGCCCTTGGGTTAACGGGTGACCGGAACAGGCCTTACGACGATGTATTGCAGGCGTTCGAAAAGCCCTTCATATTTCGTGGAAATATTGTCTACGAACGGGGCAATGTTCTTCGGAAGGCAGCAGGGGAAAGGCGAGAGTCGAAGAGTTCGTAACTGACTTGCATCGACTAGCAAAGCCGTGCAACTTCGGGGAGCTGCATGACAAGTATTCGCAATAAGATCGTGGTATTCACCAGAGACCGTAAGCTGGCAGAAATAATGCAGCTAGACGCGGAGCTGACGCTGGAAAACGCTGTAGTCATGCCGCGGCAGTCACAAGTTGCGAAGGGACAAGCTGCAGCTTTACACGGCTATGAAAAAGGAAAGGTGGACAGAGTCATCACGACTCGCAAGACAGCCCTTCAGCCAAGAAAATATATATGTTTCACAAGTCGGGGCCTCTGCTTCCTGCGGTTACGGACCGCATCCGAAAGGACGGAGACGGGCGGAACAAGGCACCTGTAACATGTGTTGCAAGAGAGGACACTCGCCCGACTGTGCAAACGAAAAAATGAGCCCACGAGATCGCCACCACGAGCGACGCATTTGTAGGAGCCATTTCGTACGACACTAGAGACAATTGGATGGCTACAGTGCATGTCCACTGCTCGTCAGTCACGTATAAAATCGACACCGGCTCCTACGTCAGTCTTTTCTATCCCGAAAGTACCCACCCTTTTTCAGAAACGTTCGTCTTCAACAGCCGGAAAGATTGCCAAGAGGATCGAAACAGCAGGAGCTCAAAAGGTCTTGGCCTGTTGTAGGCAGACATGCCACACCTCGACAAGGCTGCAGAAGATGGTTTGGTTTATGGGGGTTTAACGTCCTAAAGCGACTCAGGCTATGAGGGACGCCGTAGCGAAGGGCTCCGGAAATTTGGACCACCTGGGGTTCTTTAACATGCACTGACATCGCACAGCACACGGGCCTCTACAATTTCGCCTCCACCGAAATTCGACCGCCGCAGCCGGAATCGAACCCGCGTCGTCTGAAGGCGCGTTCACACTTGTACAAAAATCCGGCGAGCGAAGCGGATTCGCTCGCCGGGAAAACTAGGACCTGTTCTCATCTGTTGCGCCCGGGCGAGGCGGAACCGCCGCGCCGCTGCTGTTTCTCGCTTTTCCACACACTTCCCGGCCACCACGTCACCGCTCGCGGCGTACATAGATATGGTTAGAAAAGAGCATAAATCGATGATGTCTGTGTACCATAACCGTATGCAGGCTTGTGTACGTAAACGCAGGCATATTCCAATTTTGAGTTCAGCGTATGCAAACAGACTCGCAACGAAACGCCTAGCCTAGTGGCGCCATCTGCTTGTCAGGACGGGAACTAGTACTGTCAACAAGACCGGCGCTCCTTTTAGGCCTAGTAGCGGCAGAATCATCACTATAAATAAAAACAAAGCAAATTTATCACTTATACTTTTGCTTATAGGCGAGGTGAGACGAAGCGATGTACCGGTGTCCGATTTATGGCCAGTGAACGCGCTGAAAAAGGCCGCAACAACGACGAATTCATTCCGAGGCGAGGGGTCCTGCGTCGAAAGGCGCCGCCATGTTTTTCGCCGCGGCGGCGGCGAATGCGAAAAATTTGGGTCCAGCCTGATCGCCCTCGCCGCGCCGTTTTCCGCCTCGCTCGGAGTCAAAAGCGGCCGAATCCGCTTCGCTCGCCGGATTTCTGGACAAGTGTGAACGAGCCCTGAGTCGGCAGCCGAGCGCCATAACCGCTGAGCCCCCGCGGCGGCCGCGCTGCAGAAGACTTCTACGTCATGGATGGTCTTGAAGTCCCTCTTTTGAAGCAAAAGCTTCACTATACGCTACCTCGTAACGATTTGGCGGTGCTTGTGGTTTTGACCTTTTAGTGAGCCAGAGGTCAAACCAAGACTAGACCATGGTATAACTATGGTAACCTAACACATGCTACCCCAGGTACCTCAAGGTGAAGTCATTGTCAAAGGTTAATGACAAAAGCCAGAGGTCAAGGTCAAAGATTATGACGTCAATGATGACTTCAGTGTTCAATATTCTTCGAAAGCAAAGGAAAGGCACATAACTGGCCCCCTGGGACAGTGGACACCTCAGTCGCGCTTTAACCTATTGGCGGTAGTCGCAGATGTGCGCTGCACGCGTTGGCATTGACAACGTTGAGGCAGAAACGCGGCGTCGGCGTTCATTGTGTTCATTGGCGTTGGCGTTGACAACGTTCTGACTAGGATGATTTTGAGGAAATAAAGGGCGCATAACTGGCTCCCTGGGTCAGCGGACGCCTCAATCGCTCGTTGAGGTACGGAACGCACTAAACGTTACAGACGCCAAGCCGCGTCTAGCTGCCCGATACACCACAGCTCTCGCTCTCTAACCAAGTTCAGCAGTAGTTGAACCACGGCTAATTTTTGTCAAGGGAAGCCAGTGGGAGACTATAGGGATTGCGAAGTTTCGTGCTCAAGTCAACACCAGCAAGAGCGGAACACAGCCCAAAAAGTGAGTTCCTCAAACAACTCACCAGTCTGGGCAGCGTAAAGCTTGCATACAAGATAAAGCTCAACAAATACACTATACTTTTCGCACTCAGTACCACGTACAGTCGCCATCCCGCTTATGTCAGCAAGGGACCGGCTTTTATGCCGTATTCATTACTTTTTTTCCCTTTCAGACTGAACGGACGGGTGTGTATTTGCGTTAACTGTTGAGCGGAGTGAAATTCACGACCTACCCAGGCGCGCACAGAAGACCGCATACTGTGTGTGTGTGTGGGTGTGCGCGCGCGTGTGTCTGCGTGCGTGTGTGTGTGCGTGTGTGTGTGTGCGCGCGCATTCGATAACTAACGGTTTCGTTAGTTATCCAAAAGCTAACAATAATTGTGAAGTGGGTTTGGTTTAGTTTGAGGGGGTTTAACGTCCCAAAGCGACTCAGGCTATGAGGGACGCCGTAGTGAAGGGCTCCGGAAATTTCGACCACCTGGGGTTCTTTAACGTGCACTGACATTGCACAGCACACGGGCCTCTAGAATTTCGCCTCCATAGAAATTCGACCGCCGCGGCCGGGATTGAACCCGCGTCTTTCGGGTCAGTAGCCGAGTGCCATAACCACTAAGCCACCGCGGCGGCAATTCTGAAGTGGGATTAGCTAACACGTCAAAGACTAAAGCAAAAAAATTGGCGGTGGTTTAGCTCTGGTTAAACCTGGAGTGATGCGATAGCTACAGCTGGCCGAGTAGAACTTGGTCACGTGACGAACCACGTGACTAACCACGTGATCAGCCACGGCGCCGCGCCCCCGACAGTTTCTCCGCACCACGTGACCAACCACGTGGCAGCGTGGCGGCGCAGCCACAGGTTGGCGGCGGCGCCACGCTGAAGGCTCGAAATGCTACCGTAATGTAGCTATCGCTACAAAATGGAACTTTGCGTGTTTGAGCGCGTCTCACAAAGGTCGTGCCTGCCCTGTACTTCTGACTTTTGCGGCAGCGGTAGCCAAGGCGCCGCTGTTTTTCAGAAACATGTCGCGGCGTGTGAGAGGTTTCTGGAGTACGTCACCGACCTTCACTTCGCAATCGAAACTGACCACTAACCTTTAGAGCCCATTTTTAAGAACAACTTGACAGACATTACGTCTCGATTACAGAGCATGAGAATGCGCACCATGCGTTTTTCATGAGAAATAGTGCATGTCCTGTGCAAAGTTCTTGTTGCTGCCGATACGCTGTCTCGACAGCCATTTCCTGAAGATCATAGCGGCGATCTTTAGGGAGGAGTTGAGTCTTACTTAAGAGAAATTATTGCCAATCTTTCATCTACAGAAAAGAGACTAATGGAAACCCTACTATAACAATCAAAGGACCCAATCTGCAAAATTTTGAGCCAGTAAACACGGAGGGGTGGCCAAAATAGGAATGAAATACCATTCGAATGCAGAGACTTCTCGCAGAAGAGATCCGACATCGTAGTTGAGGGCGGCCTGCTAATGATATGATCTAGGATCATCATTCCACGAGCAATGCGCAGACCCTAGACAGGAATCATCAGGGCCATCAAGGAATTGTCAACGGCCGACCAAGAGCTCCCGAGTGTCCCTGGCCGGACATTTCAATACAAACTTAAGAACTCGTCCGCCGGTGCGCACAGTGTGTTAACAAGCGGACCAACATGCATCAGCCACACATGCGTTCTGAATTACCTGAGCGACCGCGGGAGAAGGTAGCCATGAATTTAATCCACTATGGAGGAAGAAATTATCTCCTGCTCACGGACTGCTATTCCCAACCCATAGTAATTGCATTGCTGTTGAAAACGACTGCGGCAGAAGTCATCACAACTATCAAGACCGTTTTCGCAAGGCGTGGGACACTTGTACATGTGTAAAGCGATAATGTACTGCAAGTCGGCGGGGTCAACGGCTCAGCTCTCCGCCAGTTTGCGGAGAAATGGGGCTTTGAGCATGCCACCTCTTTCCGACATTTCCTCAAAGCAACGCAGTTTCGTTGAAGCTCCTCTACGTATCATCAAGAAGAGTATACAGAAAACTGGCGACAGTTACGCTGCTCTTCAGACTTGCAGAGCCACTCCACCTGCTAACGGCTTCAGTCCTGTGGAAATGCCAATGGGACAAAGGCTGTGAATGCCCTTGCAGGTGGTAAGCAGCAAACTGCGGCCTGCACTCGACAGGCAGGCCCTGCAGGAGTGGGAACGAAGGAGAACATCCGAACGAAAGAAAAATGATAAAAGGAGATATGGCGCTGTAAAGACATGGACGCTTGGAGACAGGCGAAACTGTGTAGGTAAGACAACAAGAAAAGATTGGCACATGTCGTGTTTATATCCGCAACATTTCTGAGGTCCTACATCGTGGAAACAGAAACGGACAACGTGAGAAGCAATACAATTCATCTGGAGCCGCTGTCCAATTTGAACAAGAATGTTGCCAGTCGCAAAAAGGTCGAACTAAAGGAAGTTGGACTGAAGAAAAGAATCCGCCCGAAAAGGCGAATCGTCCAAAGAGATGGGCCAGACATGAAACGGTCGTACGGTTAAGCGGTTTAAATAAATCGGCTTTTGAAAGGGGAGACATGCTGTAGGCGGCGAGTCACGTGGCCCCCGGCACTGACGACTGTGAGCGAGGAGGCGACGCTGCGGCGGAATAAACATTACACATTTTTATTTACAAGTTCTCAGTAAGCTTTCGTAAGCATCACTCACTGCGTTGCGTTCGCTGTAAACAACGAAAACATGAAACTTTCATTTTGCCGTTCCATAGGGTTCCTCAAGTGGACGTAAAGACAGCGGCGCCATATGATGACAATAAGTCAAAGCCCATCAGCGCTGGGATGAAGAAACTTTGTCTGAAATTATTGATGACAAGGGTGCTTTCATTTCCATCCTTTTCATGATCCAAGAAGAACACTATGCAATTAGATGAGAGTGTGATAGCTGAATAAAAGCTGGAGAACTGCACCTCCGGGTGTTGTTGCTACGACATAGCAGCTTCAAAATCGCCAAATTATTTGAAAACCATTTGCTAGAGGTAGCTTATACCTTAATGTGTGGACAAAAGCGGGGGGAATGAAAAGAACGACGTCATTAGAGCAAGGTATCGCATCGAAGGATGCAGCAGCGGCATGTATTTGCTCCGAAGCGGCCGAGCAGCACGCCGCCAGGTTACCAACGCATCCCATAACGTGCCATTCGCGTGCGCATCCCTGCAGGACGCGGTGAGATACGCAACGTTCTGCGCGCGCATTCCTTACCCGCAAAGTCGCTTTTCAGAGACGCTTCGCGTTGGGGGCGCTGAGAACGTGAGAATGGAAGCGAAAGCACGAACAGCTTTTCGTACCTAGACATCGAATGTGTTGGTTGTTCTTTTTGCAGGCTGCATGCACGCTTACACTACACTGGCAGCCGATAAAAAAATGTGTGGCTAATACAAAACACTGCACATTTAAAAAAATTAAATTTATGAACGAAGAACATAAAGAATGGAGCACTGATATTTTCTTCGTATCCTATATCGAAAGCTCAGTACTTCTGCTACTTTTCAGAAAAAGTTGAAACATTAACGAAAAAAATTAATTACTGTGAATTTCTTATTCGACCTGGTTTTTCACTCAACTGGGAATTTGAAAGTGTTGTTACATGACCCGAAATTTTTTTTGCCAAAAATATTCTGGAACTGCATAAAGAGCCACAAATTTTCTGAAAGAAATGGGAAGGGGTTGAGTGCAAATTTTGGTGCGTTTGGCACTAAATGAGCCATGTTGTAATAAAAGACGTTGTGCCCTACTTATTTAAACTGTTTTCTCACGAGCAGCACTTAGCTGCAATTGTAAAGAACCTACAGAGCTTCACTGTAGATCTCTTTCAGGGGCATGGCTTCGTGTTCCATCTTTCGTCTAAACTACTAAGGCGTGCAAACAGCAGTCGCCGGGACTTGCATAGAGGCTCCCGAGACTCGCCTAATGCGCTTGATAAGCAGATCTCACTTTGCAAGTGCTGAGAGCAGGATCGCAGTAAAGACCAGACAGCACAGCACCTGGTCATGCTGCCAGCCACTGCGATGCAGCTTACACGCTTATGGCAAAGGCTTCGCCCATGCTTCGCGGTTGCTGGAAACGATAGCATGAGCGGCGTGGTCCCATATGCTGGTCATGTGGTTCGTGCACTCGAAGTCTCAGCGGCAGAGTACAGTGGCCAGCATAAGGAACGTGTGGCCAGGCCATCGTCCAACCAAGACAAAGAAACAAATGACTTAGGCCATCTCAAGAAGAGCTTTTATTGGATCCGTTTGAGCTAAAACCTAAGTCCAGGCGGAAAGAGGCGCCACAGATCCAGTGTTGCTGAAAGAGACAATTGCATAGAGTGATTGGAGACAAGCTTTTAATCACAGATACCAGGACCGCACTGAATTTGCAATGACGGAGTGCACATACGCTTCGTGAAGAAAAAAAAACATGTTGAAAACATGTAGCCAAATAATAGGCAAACCCTGTATGAAGGCACATCAGGACCAGGTGAACAAAATAGCTGACACATGTCTCAGTAAATGCTCGTTATGGGCTAAGAAAACTGCTTTTGAAGATTGTACTGTCACAGAATGAATCAACAAAATGACGCATAAGTGGCGCGGGCGTTATCACTTTCGCGAGATTTCAGCATCCATCCAGTCGGATCTTTGGTGGGTTTGGGAAAGCGTTCAAAAGACGAGGGGAGAATAAAAGTTGAAAAAGGGGGCCCAACAGAGGGGTGGTTTGAGACACAGAGCGTACAAAAATCCCGGTGCCGGAGAGAGAACAGTCACGGAGGAGAGTTCAGGAGAAGTCCTTGTTCCACAGTGTAGGCTTCAAGGTGTAGAGGGACAGGAGAAGACACAAGGCACCCAGAATGTTGGAGACAGATTCTGTGGTGAGGTATAGAGGAAGTGTGTCTGGAGAAGACTCGGGAGGCAAGAGCGAGTGCTTAATTTCTCCTACGGTTGCCGCCGAATCCAGGGAAGTTGCCGTCGAAGCCAGGCACGTTGCCTCCGAATCCGGGCAGGTTGCCGAAACCAGGCAGGTTGCCGAAGCCCGATCGTCCGGCGAGAAAGTCGCTGTCACCTCCGGCTCCGAAGGTTCCCCGAGGCATGGTGAAGGTCGGGGGCGGGCCCTTCAGCTTGCTCTCCTTGGGGTCAACGAAGCGGCGCTGTCCGTTGCGGTCCACAGTGTAGTGGCGGTCGTAGTTGACGCCCGAGGTGTCCGCGTAGCCGCTGCGGCCGCTGATGATGCCGTCCGTGTCCGCCGCCTCCTGGTTGAAGGAGCTGTGACCCCACGAGCTGCTCTCCATGTGCGTGGTCGACCCGTCGGGGTTCTTGATCACGCGGCGCTCCACAATCTGCGCGGCGGACAAACCGACCAGCGCGGCAGCAACCAGCAACTGCAAAGAGCGGAGCACGACACTCGTGTAAGACGGGTCACACCGCCACAGCGAATGAATCTCTCAGTCTGAGTTCAATACCCGAGCAACCGATCTCAAACGACGTACTGGTACAGCTTACTACACGTGGCTGTTGAAGTCGTGCCGCGCGCGTTCACGCACGCAGACATAAGCAAAAACCCAGCCAACAAAATTTCGACAGAGAATTTTGCCTTAGTGAATGAAACGATGTCGAATGCCACGGTTCCTGCGTTTCGCAATGTAATTGCTGAATGCACTCGGACACATTGTTAGCCTCTAGCAAAACCAGCTTCATGGTAGGTGTCGATGTTCCTCGCTTAAAGCAGTCGAGTAACCCTGCCGTATCACTGCACACCTTTGGCGCCTCTGGAGGAGAAGCAGGCATGTGCCCCGAATCGTATTGCACAGTAAATGTGCAAGCTGCAAAGACCGTGCCATACACCAACCACACTGAAGCGGGGGTCCCTGGGTATACGCTCTACGTCCAAGTTCTACTACGGGTAGTAGTATTAATAGTGGTTTATTAAATTAATACAAAAAGGAAGAAACAGATGTTGCCGGTGACGACAGTTGCTATCTAATATCTTAAGCGCACGAGTTGCCGCCAGTGGAAATAAAAGGGACAGGGAGAGGATAGCGATGAAAAGTGCAGGCAGGATCGACAGCGCGCCAGAAAGGACAGGAGGGAGGTATGTGCACTATTTACAAAGCATAAAAAGTCAACAAGTTTGCGTCACTCACGCGCGAGTGTCCAGGCGCTCAAGTTACTAGCGCCACATACTCGTTATTGACTGGCGCATTTCAGTCGACATTTGCTGATACATTTTCGCAGCCCAGGATCCAAACGTGGCGGTAATGAGTCACGCGCAAGATTCATTCATCTTTAAGTTTTTATGTGCTTTTTGTAAGTGTGTGTGTCCTTTGCACAGTTTTCCAGTAAACGACTCTCTATAGCCATTTGTTTCCCTCGAAATATTGCGCAATATTAAGAGCCACTGCGTACGCCGACTGCTCACACTGTGCTTGGGTTTGTTATTTCGCGCAAAGTTACTTCAAGGTCTAAGTACGACCAATTGCCGACATACCAGCGTTTCCTCTTCTCATGTAATTCCGGCAACAAAATCTCGGAGTAGAAAAACCGAGACCGCCTGTGAACCTAAAATTATCTAACGCAGCTGCTTTCCTCGGGAAAAAAAAAAACGGGCGCAGGAAGCGATAAGGCGTGGAATAATTAATACAGTCGGCGGAAAGTCCGCGCCTGCGTGTATACGGTCTCTATTTTTCCAGTCCACAGCTTTCACAAGCGAGCGGAAGCGGTCTGGCTATGGCGCCAAGCCGCCCGACGAATAAACGAACGAGGAAGGCTCCAGCCGAATTAGCCGTCAAGGCCAGCTCTCCAAGCTATTGCGAAATGCTCGCCTGAAAGAACAAAATCAGAATGATTCACACGGCAAGCGCTCCGCTCGCTCGGAAAAGACCCGCGCCGGGAGTACACGTGCTCGTTTGAGAGCCGAGAAAATGGAGAAACAACGCAACGAAAAGGCGAAAGGCCAAGCAGCACCCAGCGAGGATGCGTTAGGCCTAATTGTCCGGATGACGCTGCCAAGCGGCTTCGAAATGGTCGCCGTGCACGATTACTCGGCGAGTGCCGCGACGGATCGAGCTGCGTCGAGACCAGTGCCGGGCGCTGATTGGTACAGCTCTCCAGGTTCTCAGCCTGTATTTTTTTTTTACCCCTGACTATAGCTCCTTCGTGCCTTGAGGTTTCCGTGTCACGGAAAGTATGTACTGTACGTACATGTATAGGCTTGAACGCTCAAATGCGCAAAGCGTCTCTGATCCGGAGTTAAACAAGGATGGGGCCAAGAAGTAAGTGGGAACATGCTATTTATTCTTTTTAGATAGAAGGCCCCATGTTCTCGTTATCCTGATACATAAGTTGGAAAGACGGGTACGAAACGAGAACGGCTCGGCTGGGTTCCTAAAAGCACCGTTTTTATTCGAGACTCTTTGTGCCCCTGTGTGCTTTCACGAGGGCGATAACATCTTTCGAGCGCACCTCGCAGAGACAAGTTGTGTTGTCGAGAATATCAGGTCACGGGAGCCACAAAAACTTCATGCTTTTTTTTTTTTTGCCGTGACGAGCGACACGCAGCAGCTTCGGCCCTTTTATTTCGTTGTGCAGAAAAAAACAGATCATTTTGCTGCAACAGGTAGACAAAGTGAATTAAAAAAAAGTAATATTGTGAAACAAGAGGACTCAAGAGCAATTAGGCCGCGACGGTCCGCCGAAATCGGAAAAGCACCAATGACACGCCTCGCTATTCTCAGGGAGAACTGCGGAGGAGGCCACACGGGCACTAACGAGCGCCGGGACGAACGTCCTGCGCGATCATTGCAGCCGCCAAGAAAACAATGGACCGCGAAGGCGAGGGCCGGAAAAAGAGTCACGGGCAGAGACGGCCTTTTCCAGGAGTGGAGACCCCCCCCCCCCTTCCGCGCACGGTAGTAACCGTGTCCGAAGAAGGCGCGTTGCTCGCACCAGTGAAACCGGACAAGGACACTCCTGCACCCAATCGGCCTGAGCTACCGCAACACGACTCCCGCGGCTCCGCTGTACGTATGTACACTGCGCCCACTCGGAGTGGTGGTTTCTGCGAAGCTCATGCACCACGCACACAGCTGCTTCTGCGAACGCGGGCCTCGCTCGAGAAACGCTATGCCATTCGCGTCGGGAGACCTGCAACCTTTGCTTCGAGAGATAAGCGCACCCGTTGCACAGAGCAAAACGGACGCGAAGGAGACGACTGCTTTTCGAACGGGATTTTCTGCAATTCGTCCGCGTGATGCAACCGGCGCCAGCACTGGCAAAATATATAGCAATTCCACAGCGGGAGCGCGTGCCTGCATGACACAAGGCATATACGAAAATGTGAAGGAATGAAGCACTATGCTTATATTCTACCATACGCGAGGTAATTCGACGTGTTGAGCGCTGTGCTCAATCTTGCTTATTGCTTGTTATGCTGCATTATGTTGCATGCACGTAAACACTCTCGTGAGACCCTGCCACCGGGCCACAAATAACGTCTTGTCTGCCGACGAACTGACGACAGAAAACGCTCACCGGCCCACGGTTCACGGGGTCAGTTCAATGCACCGATGACAAATGCCACCCAGGCGGGTCAAAAGCGCGCGGGTTGTTGCGTTTGCTAAGCCACCGAGCGCGCATGGCGTAGAAACAGCAACATCGAAACAAAGCAAGCAAGCGAAGCTGGGTCCAAACGTTGCGGACGGTTTGAATGAGTGCGGAGATAACAGAGTGGCCGCTCCTCGTACGACACCGTGCGATACAAGAACGAACAGAGTGAAAGCAACTCGGCCCCTGCATCGTCATCGAAGAACGCTGGCTGGTCAGTAACCACACGAGTCAATGCGCACGAAAGTAGAAGTAAGCCCAGGCGCTGCCTCGCTTGAAGAACGAGCTTCTTGCGTGCGCGCATCGTTCATCACGCACACCTGCGCCGAGAAGGATGAGCCGAGCATGCGGCAAGGTTCCGCGCAACGGCGCTGCCTGCTCGCAAGCGCATCAAGAGCGTGGTGCTTCATGAGTGCGCCGTCCTCCAGTTCAGCGGACCTCTGTATACGACGCTGTTTGTTTCTCTGCCGAAGCCTTGCTGCTTCTAGCCGAGCTGCGTGTCTTGGAGCGCGCATGTAACATCGCAATGCTCCAGTCGGAGGTATGCATATACTTCTCCGCAGCGCCCACGCAACTGCACCTGCCTGCTTCGTGCGCGGGCAAGAGTGCGTAAAAGAATCGGCCATCAACCTTTCCCGCTTGCGGTTTACCGAAGAAAGGATCGTCACTGAGAAATAACGCTTATGCGGTACATCGTATAATACCCGCGAGAAAAACCAGTGTTTCTTTTTTGTTCTCTATTTTTTCCTTTTACGAAGGCGCGAAGCTCGCAAACCTAACCGACCTGGTAACCTTTCCACAAGTATCTCAATGACCTCATGCTATGCACGTAACCGAAAACCTGGAAGCTGCTTATTTCATCAAGTTAAGGTTTTCCAGCGGGAAGGAACGCAATAGTAATGCCAGGTCAGCTTTTGAAAGGCGTCGTTTAATCTGATTCTTTTTTCCTCCCGTTCACCAGTTTCGTTGCCCCTTTATTCTTACTCAGCTGACTAGGGGAGCTCCTATTATAAGAGGGTCTCTTCCGTTCGCAAATTAGTTCATACTCTCTGCCTCCTCGTTATCAACAAATGTGCTCCTCCACTCTTCATCATTGTCACTAGCAACCACCACCATTGGCCAGCTTACGTCCCCTGCAGGACAGGACGAAAGTTTCTTCAGCTGATCTCCAATCTGCCCTGTCGTGCGATAGCAGCGGCTGTCCCGTCCCTGCGCTTCAAATTGCGCATGCATGGAAAAGCAATCTTCCGACGAGTGATAACAAGCTGCTCTATTTCAACTGCTACTGCTGCTACTTCTGTACTTCAATTATTGCGTGCGGAAAGATGAAAAACCAAATTACACTAACACACTGCGCACGGCACGTCAAGCATGTTCTGTTATTGGCATCCTGTATCGAAATATGCGCTCTCTAGCTGTTTTCAGTATAAACACTTTGCGGAATAGTTCGAAAATTGTTCATGCAACCACTTCTTGCAAGAACCAGTTTTAATTTTGAAAAAAGGCACGCATTTATTTGTCTATCTATATTTGACATGCGTCTTTTTCGCCTTGAACCGGAGTAACAGAAGGAGGCCTGCGAAATCTCAATCGCACGTCAGCGTGCAAGCAGTTACTAAGAGCAATCGACCTTTGAGGAGCGCAACGCAAAGGTCACAGACATGTGTAAAATATTAGCTTGTTCGCGCTCAGTAATAACGAGGGGAGGACGCAATTCGCGCAGAGTGAAACTTGAGATGTGCGAGAGGGCTTAACGTCTTGCCGCGCGAAATTCCATGAAGATCGTGGTAATTAGCCTCCTGCTACTGCTTCCTTCTTGGCGACTGCGGGATTTGCGGTTCTCGTACTTCTCTAAGACGCTAGATGTCGTGGCGTAGAGATTCCAAACCTCACTCGAAGTAAATTCAGACCACCCGGGGAATAAAAGTAACTCTGGCACCACTGGAGTGGCTTTCAAAAGACGAAGCCTGTTTCATAGCGCGCACTTTACTGCTCAGGATCTATTACATGCTTCAATCTTGCTTGTCTCCTTCAGAATTGAAACCGGCGGTCGCCCAATGCGGCATAGTACCATATGTCGCGAAAACGGCTACAGCAAGAACCCGCCGCGGTGGCTCAGTGGTTAGCGCGCTCGGCAACTGATCCGGAGTTCCCGGGTTCGACCCCTACCGCGGAGGCTGCGTTTCGATGGAGGCGAAACGCCAAGGCGCCCGTGTGCTTTGCGATGTCAGTGCACGTTAAAGATCCCCACGTGGTCGAAATTATTCCGAAGCCATCTACTACGGCCCCTTTTTCTTCCTTTCTTCTTTGACTCCCTCCTTTATCCCTTCCCTTACGGCGCGGTTACGGTGTCCGCCGATATACGAGACAGATACTGCGCCATTTCCTTTCCACCAAAAACCAATTTTCATTCTCGAGAACAAAGCGCAATATGAGGCACGCAGAGAGAGTGAGGTACAATTTAAACAACACACACACAGTTTGCTCAGGTGAATGAAAGCCGAAGAAAAGGACAATCTGGACTGGTTACAGTTGAAGGAGAAGGTCAACGTTATTGCAAAGAACAGTGGTTTAATCTTGTTGTTGCTTCGGTAGGCAAGGTTGCGGGAGTGAGATATTGCTCGAAATGTGCGCATCGGTGTTCCCCCCCCCCCCCCCTCTTTTTTTTAAGCAGCTTACTGACCTCTCTTCAAGCTGTTCTTTGCCGCAGTACCTGCCTAATACATCCCTGCGAGGCATTGCACAACACTGCCAAGCACGACTGAGCTTACAAGAAGGAAAACAAGCTGGTATTCTAAGCCGGTGTTACCGTCCGACTTTGAAGACGGATAGTGTTCTTCAAAGCGCGCTGTATTTGAATAGTGAATAGGACTGAAAAAAAGAGCCGAGGAAATTGCACGGTGTTGGAATCGTTTCGCAAACCGATGACATCTGGCGGTAAGCACTCGTTTTATGTTTATGATGCCGTAAAAGCGCAGGAAGAGGCCTTCAGTGTACCGGGAAAAGTCCCAATTACGGCTTTGAAGCCGAAACAATCGCCTCGCGCGGAGATGTGTTGCAAGTCCGCCTTCGAAGGGCAGGAAGGCCGAACCTTATGGCACGCGCACGCCGTCGATGTAGTACGGTTGGTTGGCCCTGATCTCTGGCAAAAATTGCAGCTTCCCTTTGACCGTGTCAGGCCAGCGTTTTTGGAGGGGCACGTGCGCAAATGGTGTGTCCTTCGATGACCCCGTCAGAAACTGCAGCAAATAACTTCCTTGCAGAAGCGCACGGCCGGACTCGACGGCAAAGTTGAAAGAAGTGATTTCTGCGCACTTTCACCTGAAAGATATGACGACGCATTCTGTCTTTTTAAGGGATTAGTCAATTTTTATCGGTGACTGGCGTTACGAGACGTGGAACCGCATCGTCTATAACTGTCAATGAGCAATATACCCTGACCAAGATGCCGTCAAAATCCCGATAATATACCGTACTTAACAGGTTTCCGACATGCGCATGAAATCTGCCTGCAGTATCACAAGAGCAGGATGTGGCGGCGGACAGCAAATACGTTTGAGGGCCGTCGTTCGTTTCTCGGCTTCACGAGTATGAAATACATCCGCTTGCTGCATGTTATTAATAAACATTTGTATCACAGTGTGTAGCTAGTGGTCTGAGCAGCAGAGTATTCCATGCCCGGGCGGCAAGCTTTTCTAGCGTACGGGGAAGTGCCGCGTGAGAGTGAGCGTAAAATAAAACACCAAAAAAGAAAAAAGTCTACCGCACAAACACAACTCCCGCGAAACTACTAAGATGATACTGCCGGAAACTGAGCTCCGCAGGCAGTGAAAATCAGTCGTTTGTGCACCGCGAGCGCATGTTTGCGCTGTTGAAGGACCAGCGATTTTCGCTTTTTGATAGCTTTATTTTCCATCTGGTTTCCTGAGAAACTAAGTTTGAGTCGAGCTGTAGTGGCACGCTCCTACCCGGGCTTCACTTAGGCAAATTGATTGTCGAGTTGTGTTCTATTAAAAGCAGCAGTGTCCTTTTAATGACTTTCGTAAAACTTCGTTTGAGGCAAATTATTTTCGCGTACAGGACGCGTGCCTGAACGTCGTTGACGGTTGCTTCAAAACACCAGTGCCAACGACATCGCCTCTCCCTTTCTTTAGTCCTTGCTATCAGGACGACCCTTTACTTTGCCGCGACCAGATGTGCTGTCTACGAGGCAACCGCTGTCATGCTTGCACCCACGACCACCACACCAGAAAGACGGCCGCGTACCGGTTGCAACATGCAAATCAAGGCCGCGAGCGTCCAAATATGAGCATGACTGAGGAAAAGAAAAGTGCGATAAGAAGGAGGTGCAGGTGCAGAGCGAGGTCGATGGAGAAACGGAGCCGTTATCGCCGCATCGCATGCGTCAGGCCCGCCGTGGGAAGGAAAAGGAGAGGCGGCTCTCGGCCGAGCAGCGACAAAAATAGTTGAGGCGGGACAAAGCGGATCGGTAACGGTGCAGCCAAGAAGACAAAAGGCGAGGCTGGTGTGTCGCTGATGGCGGCGCACGTCGCATCCCGGACGGACAGGCGGGCGACCACGCACTTCCCTTCGCCGGAAAAGAGAAAGATCCTGCCGCCTCGGAAATCCGCCGCTGTTTGTCTCACGCGGGAAGACGAGCGGCAAGAAAGCTATCGCACGCCGCCCTGCGCCGCCTTCCTCCCGCTCCTTTCCTTTCGCTTCGCGCCTTAGGGCACGCACCCCTTCGGAGAACGCGCAGAGCGGCCTGGCTGCTGCTGGTCGCCTGCGCGTTTCGTCCCCCACGGCACGTGTCTCGGGACGGTGCCGGGGCAGCGATGAATGCGGTGGTTACTGGGCAGCCCGTGCGCGCTTGGGGCCGTGTCGACAGCGCCGGGTGCGCTGTGCTGCGCCGACAGCCATGAAAGCGAGCATCGCGTAGTCGTAGCGGCAGCTAGCTAGGCAGGCGCTTACGCATCAAACCGAGAAGAGAGCGCCGAGCAGAAAGAGTAATAGCTTGCACATTCGCGAACGCCATTGAGACACAGCTTGGCTTCGTGAGGGCCAGCCACAATAGACATGATCACCATCAATCATGTCAACGAGCTTGCCTGACGAAACGACATGAGCGTTTCTTCGATCGAAAGCCCAGCTGTGGTGAACGCGCAGAGTGCGACTAGCGACAGCGAGGTCGGCAACGGGAAGCATGACGAACCTGGGCATGCTCACGCGCATCATGGACGGATTTACTAGCGACCTTTATGTGGGGTGCACAGCCTTTGCCTGGTAGCATTTGTCACGCAGGTCTCCCTAGAATTTTCCTGTCAAACTACTCTCTCTGGATCGCTATAACATACCGTACAAATAATCCCTTTTTAAGTTCGCGCACGGCGCGCAGTGGAACGTTACGAGAACAGTCCTCGAAATCGCTATGGGCCGTCTCTATAAGGCGACAGCGACCATGCTGACTACTGTCTAGAAAAAGCATTTTAACATAAATTACTTGCGTTTGTCTAGTTCCGACGCTATGACTTATCGTGCTTGACTAATTTTACGCGTTCTGTGCAAGCAACACGGCGTCATGGCCTGCACAGAGCCAGATTTTTTTTTTTTCGGGAGGCTCGAGGTCGTTTCTTGCTTCAAGTGGGTAGGGGAGGCTCAGGCGTCCTCCTGGTGACGTGCCTGCGACATACTGTCGGTGAAAAGCAGCTAAATGAAATTCTCTGTCAGGGAAGACGAAATCAAACCGAGGAGAAATGACCAGGGCTAGAGGGAACAGGGGCCGGGACGAAAACAAAGACTCGCAATGAGCGCACGTTAGAAAGAAGCATACATCTTGGATTTCTTATCATTGATTAGAGCGAGAATTAAATAGCACTGCTATTTTATGTGGCACCTGAAGAATATATAAATATCGTTGTAGCTCTTCATAAATTTAGCAGCAAAATATTGCTTGAATTAAAAAAATCAAGCTCAATGACCTGCAATTACAATGTGCAGTCGTGAGCAAAGTGGTATACAACACGCAGCCGGTGGCGGAGCTCGGGATGGATGGATGGTTGGATGGATGGATGGATGGATAAGGCTGAAGCCTTTAAATCGGGCGCTGGTTCAAGTCACCTAGCCTTGACTTGTGAAATGTTCCTCTTGTCTTGATTCTAGCCATCAATCAGATAACCTTCGCTTGGTTACTTCTAAATACATCAAAACGCCATCTAGCGACAGCGACAGGTGTCGAGACAGCTCAAAGGGGGCCCATCTTCTCTGCAGGCATGTCAGTTGGCTCCTTTCGGCGTGTTGCGCTACTGTTCGGTGAAATGCCGAGCGGTGCCGCAGCAGTACCGTACCTGTTAACGTTGAGTTAGAACTGGACACCACAGACATGGCCTTTTGTTCGTCGACTTAACGTCACGCGAACGACCATTACGCTAGCGATAACGCAGCGCGGCGAGCGCCAGTTGTGTGCCCGTTGCTTTGCCATAACTCGACCATGTAATGAAAACAAAAATATGAAAAAAAGAAACGCCATCCACGCGACTTTTATCGCGACTAAGCGTTTAGGCGAGAAGAAGCGCGACGCGTCGAACCGAGCAAACTGACATGCTTGCCGATAAAATGGGGCACCGCCACGATTGTCTCGATCCCAGATAGCTGTTGCTAGATGGCGTTGCAATGCGGGTTTCCCCCGCGCTCCGACACCAGCTGCATGTTGTATACCACTTCTGCTCATGACTGTACGAGAAATGTGCAGCGAGTACTTGCATGTGCTTACTTTATTGTTGCACTCCGAATTCTCCGTTGTTCGCAGATGGCGGTATTCTACAAGCGATTACGTGTCCTCGTGACTGTGTTATTACTTTACACACGCACGAATTATCGGACATATTATGAAATATTACGCATCATCGCCTTGGCGTAATCTAAACGTTTTCTATTGGCCTCTAATTTAAGTGCGGGCGTCCTTGACAGAAGCTCGTTACCTGCTTGGCAGAGGCCCTCTATTGCGCGTGAACACTATTCCTAGAAAGCAGCCAGAGGGAAAGTAGGCAGCAAGTTTTACACGCACGAAACGATGAGCAACTGCTTCAACTTCTAGATAAACAACAGAAAAAAACAGAAGGCCGGATTCGTCCTTGGAAACCCAGCCGGTGAGCCAAAACACTGCCCGTCCCAAAGGCCCGGCGGGGGAGCCAGCCTAACGACGGGATGATGGCGGGGCAAATTCTAGTGAAATGTAACTTAACCTGGCATGACACAAGAGGGCCACTGTGCTGGATATCGCGCGATGAAGAACGTCCACAGACAACAAGGGCAGAGAAGAGGGCGGCCAGATAGTGTCGTGCTGCTTAGTCCGACAGGTGCTCGGGAGCTTCGCCCCTCCTCGCCCTCCGAGTGCATTGGGGTTCCCCGAATTCGGCCGATGCCCCCTCTGGCGCCGACAGGCGGCTTTTTGTCTCTTTTTCGGGCGGAAAACCAAACATCGGCATCGGCGCAGATCTGCGACTGAGCTGGGTTTTTCCCGCCAATTTGCCACGCGCCGACGCTTGCCTCCTTGCCCTCTTTTAGCCATTCTCATGCCTCCCCTCCCGGCGCCGCCCAAGGTCATTGGCTCCATCCGGCGGACGACGTGGCCCTTTGTGTTGATGCCCGCTCCTCCGCCGGCACAATTTGAGACTGGACCTACGCCGCCCAGCCAAAGCGGCGGGGAGAGAGGACAAAGTTTCCCAACCAGCCTGCGCGCGTCGCGCTACCGGTTCGCGATATCCTGCCGCGCGCATAACGATGCAGCTGTGCTGTTATCTCAAGGCGAATGACATAACCTCACCCGCTCCAACGAACCTTCGGACAGCAGTGGATCGTTTTTTTTTTTCATGTTATTTCTGGCGTTCAACTAATGGGTGCTACGATGAGATTAGGCGGATTGCATACTCGTTTTGTCTAGTGACTCAAATATACCGCAGATAATTACTCCAGCGACCGGCACATACTTATTCCCGATCGCGTTGTTGACGGAGTACATCAGGCAGGTATCCAAGGAGGCGAGGGGTTGCCGAGGGGACCCGACCTGTGTACCGCCACGGTGGTCCCCCCCCTGAACCAGCACTCCCCCTCCACTTGATACAAAGGCTGACTTGGGCCCAAAAAACACGTGCCTGCTCACAGTAGAAGCTTGCTCAATAGAAAACATGTTTTCTTTTTGCTAGATAAAGAGGAAAAGATAGAGTTCGAGAGTTGGAGTAGAATGTTGATAGGATCCTTATCGATTATCGTGATCAGCACTTATCAGGGTGTCATTTGAAGTGATTCTGCTAGAGGAAAGCCACGTTTCATAGTGGTAAGAAAATTCTGTTCTTCGCTCCATAAGAGACTTGGGTCTTCTTTTCATGCATCAGCGCCCTCTCGGGCAACTGGAGATACTCTCAGCTGGGGCACTGCGACTTCGGCAAACATGCTTTACTTTGCAGCACAGATGACGGCCTGCCTTCATATCTTTGTTTTGTTCTGCCCAAATGCCCACGCGAAAAATGGAACAATACATTTGTACAATACGAGACAAGAGAAATCGTCTACACGGTCTCAGGCGTTAAAGAAAGTGTATTGCCTCCCGCAATGCAGACAGAATTAAAACACACAAGTGAAACTTCTTCAAATGGAGCCCTTCGAGTGCGACAAAGAAGTGCTAAACATTTCACTTTTATATATCGTGAATTACCCCTGACGAGCCCCTGACACAAAGACAATAACATGTATGTTGCTGAAAACACTTTACGTGAAAAACTATATAAGCATTTGCACTTTCAACTGCGCGTTGTCTTGGTAATTTGAAATGCGGCCTACTATATCAGAATATTAAGTGTTCCTCAATACTTTCATTTTCAAATTCCTCAGCGCATCATCAAGCTTCCGTCGATACAACTTATCTCGGCGTATCATATCTGCTTAAAGCATGTAACGCCACCTCAGGCCATTCAAAGCAACCATTATGAATCTTAATACGCGCCAGCTTTACACCTGATGCAGTCTCGTTAGTGCAGACCAATATGTAATTTGCGTGCATGGGCTGAAGAAATATTTTTCTAGTCGGTAATTTTGCTTGAACCCTTTCCAATTTTTTTTTTGTGCCGAAAACCTCGCTTCGTTTCAACAAAGTGTTTGCAGTTTCCTCACATTGCCGCCCTACATTTTGACCTCTTATTACCGAAGTCTGGAATGAATTATAGCAGGCTCACTTTTACTATTACGCCCCTTTGATGCAAAATTTAACCACCACTGGTGCAACCTAATGCCACAGGGAAACTTTTAATTTCAATAACACACACGTTTGCTGAATAAAGTAGTGCATTTTCTTTGTGTTTATTATGTAATTTACTTAGCTTTAGTAACAAGTGTGCACCCTCGCAATTTCGTATGCTGCGACTGTTTTTAAATTTTACGGCTTACAAGACATGCTAAATGTGCGTTTTTCTCTGTTGTTTCTACTAACAAGTTATCTCGTAGTTTCAGTCTCAGATTCTGAGGCTTTCTTCTGAATACACGAGGTGTACTAGATTTAGTTATGCCAATCATGATGATATATTGATATAGAAATTCTTAAGCATAGAAATGTGAGTACATATCCGGTTCTCATGCCAGACACGAGATGGTCGCTGTGGGTACAAAACAGAGAAAAGGCTGGAGAGGACACCGACTCAAGATTGTGGATATTTGATATCTCCTCAGTGTTCACAATCGTGGGGGCGAAGTGCACTGCGATTACGATCCTCTGCCGATTCTTATCGTGGAATGCTTTCGAAAGTTCCGTCTTTAGGGTTTTCAGTTTTAATAACTCTTGAATCTGGAGCAGAGAACACAAGTATCTGGCACACATGGCGCAAAAAGGCGCATGCGCAAGGTCTGCTTCTCTTCTGTTTAATTTTTTCGCCCGACTCCTGCGGAAGTGGAGACTATTACGGCCAGCCCTTCGCGCACGCAAAGACACCGACAGGAAACAGTGTCAAAGGAGAGCATGCCTGACGGCGATGCTTCCACTCGGCCGCGAACTCTACCTTTCGCTGTCCCTGAACAGGAGCAACGGAATGCGAAAGAAGTCGTTATAAGGCCCATGCTCCTTGATGCGTGCGAACACGAATCGGGGGTCTTTGGAATGACTTCTCTTAAATTTTGCGCAGGACGGAATTTCAACCCCAAATCACAATGCGGCCATGTTGTGCCACGCATTCTGAGAAAACGAACGATGTCTCCTCACACAGCGTCGTACGAATCGCGCTCACCAAAAGTAACAGACGAGCTCTTCAAAAGGAAATGAAGGTCGCTCAAGCATACATTCTGCAAATCACGAAAGGGCACGACACGGGAAATTTGCTTCATATACGTGCAAAAGATGTGGATACTTGAGTGCTACATAAAACAAACATTCCTGCGACTGTCTTTGCAACGGGTCCTCACATTTTACTTCTTTTTTTTTCTCCGTTATACCTGTTTACTAAGCCACGCTCTGAATTTCTCAATTCAAGTGCCCATATTGATACAAGTACACGCAGCGAATTATCTCCGCAAGCTTTTTTCTCACCTTTCTATTGTTAGTTACGCGGTAATGCAAACATGGGGGGACAAGTCCTTAAAGATCAGCTGGATTGGTTGTTTGACATGCTAACGGCACATTCTGCAAATGGCTGCATTTACCTCGCACTTGCTTAGCGAGAAAAGGGAAACTTCAGGGCTCGCTTGGGGTTACTGGCTTTGAAGCGCTGCTGTGCAAGCCTGTCCCCGCCGTAAATTTTAAAGCACGCGGGTGGCACTTAGAGTTACCAGTAAACAAGCGAGCCTGACCCTTACGGATCTAATAAACTGCTAAGAAAGGTAGTTCTCTTTCAAGCTTTCCAAATAGACGCTCGGAGAACTGGCACACATTAGTGGCTAAGCTGGAGCGGAAGCAACCATGCACTGCAAATGCAGACTTTGCTATGAACGCTGCCACTCTACGAAAAGGGTCCAGGCCACAATCAAACACACAAAGTGGAGAAAAGAACTCGAAGCGCAAGCTAACGCTGCCCTGCCCTCCAAAGCCTGATTTGCCCGATTACTCGCAGGGTTTTCCGCGGTTGAAGACTACCACCTGTCAGCCTGACGCCAGCACCACGTCAGAACCGCGTCCCGTGGCGCTGCGCGGGGGCAGCGGCACGAGACGCTTCACCCCAGAGGAGGAGACCCCCCTGGCACGGGGGAGCCGCGCAGGCCGCTGCGACGCGTACGAAAGTGAAAGCTCCGGCGGACTCACCAGCTTCATAGCACCTTTGTTTACAGCCGGTACTCCCGGTCTCGAGACAGCAAATGGTAGAAAAACGTCGGACTTGAGGAGCAAGGGACGACTTTCAAGGTCTCAGCACGAGCCGCTTGGTTTTTATACCGGTTGCCGGTTGCCCCACCTCCCCGACGGAAACGCGAGAGGGGTGTTTAGGAGGGGGCAAGACGGCAGATCTCCGGTCGGAGGAGAGGGCAGAAAAAGGAGGGTTTTCCCGCCGGTCTGACGCCTCCCTCGCCCCGACGCTCCGATGACGGTGCGATTGCGCGCAGCGTGTGTGCGTGCGTGTGTGTGTGTGTATGTGTGCGTGCGCAAGTATGAGTCAAAACCCTCTCGTGACAACAGCACGCGTGCTGAGAGTGGTTAATTCGGGGGATTCGGGGGAAGGATGCGAGCGTTGGGTTGAGAAGGCTCGAGAGACGCCGGTGCTCCGATAAACTGGCCCCCGCCCGGCTGCTGCGACGAAGGTTGCACGTGACAGGGCGCAATCCCAGAAAGTTGATCGATGCTCGGTCACGGATGGAAAGAACACGACCGATCAGCCGCGTTTCGCCACGACCCTGTCCCCTCCCGAGCTCGCATGGAGAAACCGGGGCATGCACCTGTTGCGATTCTGCTTGCGCATCGCGTCATGTCTTTTCTAGGCTATTTAGGGTAATCAACACTCTCTGACGTCGGATCGCTTGCGATCGTTGTTGTGCGGTTGCGGATTTGCATACTCGTACCATGATCCAATGTTATGGTGGTTAAAAATCGAAATGTGTAGCAAATAAAAAAAACGCGGCGGGAGGGGGAAGGGGCGTTGTTATATGCGACATAACTTTCACATTTTCACGGTTGAAGCGAAACCGGGAATGGGTGACCAGGAAACTCTGCGTGCCAATTTGATGGAAGTTGGTCATGCACCGAGGAAACAATGCCTTGAAGAAGAAAAAAGAAAAATATATGCTAGACAGCTTGCATGGTTAAATACTGCGCTTTTAAACACCGGTACGGTAAGGCGCTGCACACATTTCCGGTGTGCGGCGCAAGCAAAAAAACAAAAAACAAAAAAAAAATCACAGATGGCGACGCCGGGGACCTTGCGACCAGTTGCAGTGCACCAGAGTTCAGTGCACGAGTGTTAGATATGTTAGTAGTAATAAAAGCAAAAAGTAAGCCTTCCAAATGGTGCATTTTTCCTGGCGTTAGGTAGCCTCATACCCATAACAGCATGGTATTACGGCTCGAATTTGCTGCGATTTATTATATAGGCTTGTAATCCCGAAGCGTCGAAAGTTAAAAGCGATTTCAGTGACACGTTGGGGCTTATCCCATATTCTGAGGCTCAATTTATTATGATCGCTTGCTGTTCGGTGTCAGACGCTTGCGTGCCGGTGGAAAAGAGAGAACGGGAGAGGGGGAAGAACGGAAAGCCAAGGAGGTTAACCACGGCGTGCCCGGTTGGCTGCACTGCATGTGGTGAACCAAGGGAACTTAAGAGGATAGAATGAAAGCTGAGTTCAGTGGAGCATGTCCATGTCGTCATTCGAGGCCTATAAAAGCAAATGACGCCAACAGCCTGTCTACGGAGTGGCGCTCAAACCTTTGGCTCCCTTCAAAATTTGAAGAGCGCCCTGACGGCATTCCTAGCTGACGGAGGTATTACGGTCCCAGAATCTTGACTTCAATTACAGGACGCGAGCGCCAACGGCGAAGCGATGCCTCAAGAGACACTCATTGACTTGCAAAAAGAGGGCATTGGCTATAAATGGGTGCACAATCGTTTCTTCGCTAAATAGTTGAAAAAAAAATGTTACTGCCTTCAGGAGCCAAAAGCGGGATATTGGTGTCTTCGCTGCCTTCTTTTCTTGAAAAAAAAGAAACAATAATAACTCTCGTAGAAGTTATTATAGGTGTCTGAAATTAATAAAAATAGATAAATGTGACAGTCGCCAGAAAAGGCGTCATGAACGGAAGAATGATAATTTCTTTTCAAATTAAGAATTAGCATACCGAGAGTGATACACAAACGGATCGCAAGGCTAGAATTCCTTTATTGTGCGATCGCATAATGAAGTCGGCATTGAGAATTCCTCGTTTACCGGCGAATTGAAATGCCCACCGACTTCATTACTCCCCGTGCAGAATTCTCTATACCGAAATTTAATTAAACGCACGTGCTTGGCTCCCTCTGCGCAGTGGCGTTGACCTATAAGACAGCGGCTCTTCTTTTATGATAAGGTCGGGCCTCGGTCTTCCATGCGCCTATTGAATTTTACTTGTTGCATTGCCTTTTTCTTATTACTTCATTTGTCTACATTCTTTCATTAGGATCATCACAACGAAATAGACGAAGCGATACTAAACAGAAGTGTGCTGTCATTGACATATTCCTGAAGGCATGGCGCTCATGCAGTGTTTTCTGATTTTTTTTTTCTTGGCAGTTCCCGAATCGTTGCCCCCTCCACCAGTCGCTTTTCACTGCAAGCATTTACAGTTGTGAGGCCATCGCTGCTGCTCTATCGCGGAGATTTGGTATGTTTCCTGTAGCGGATGTTTACGGTGCACTTCGTGTGCCGCCGATACTGCCAGCACATCTGAAGAAACATCAGTGATCTTGTACCACTTTAGCACAATCGCCATTTACTGCGAGGAAAAATGGTTTATTGTGTTCACGTGCTCATTGATGAGTCCGAGCCGGTAACTTGCGCGAATACAGCGCCTACAGAAGAGTTAATTAACCGTAAGGAGCACAATGTTCATGCCCTAATGCTGTCACGTGAGTGACTTTTATAGTTCAGGCACGCGTAAATTGACGGGTTCAAAGAGGGGGATTGGGGAGTCTCGACGAACGTAACGTTGCTTGAAATGCGATGGTTCGAAATTACGCTCTTTGGCTTATGAAGAGCGCTTCACCACGCATGTTGTGACCGCGTGGTTGTTTTTGGCGGAGGAGGATTGATTAATAAAGAAGCGTGGCGAGTGCTGCGCGGTTGAAGGAAATATCGTGACGCTGTCGTGAGAGCGCTGTGCATTGTGACAGCTCACACTCTGAACAGAAAGGAGTAAAGAGGGAGTAAACTGTGCTCTTGCGCACTCTTTTCTGCAAAAGGGAGACCGCTAGAGGGGACAGCTTATTCCCGTTTTTCTCCCATATTGGCGTATTCGCGTTCACGGTGTACGCAGCAGAGGGGCAACCATAGTTTGGCTCGTCGTAGAAACTCAAAAGAGAAAACACATTCATTTTTTGTACAGCTGAATATTCAAGGACGCGAGGATAGTTTTCTATTTTGTTCGGGGGCTGTCAAAGCAACGCCAGTTTTGTCGTGCCCTCACCACACAAGAATGAGGAGCCCGAAGGCGCCCCTGGAGCATCTTAGCTCTGGCAAGTTTTGCTGACTTATAGAGCATTTCATACAAGGAGGATTATAACAATTAAAAGCTGCGCCAGAAAGTTACACGCGCACTCTACTGTAAACGTGAACAGAAACTGCGCTTCTTGGAACCTATATAGGCTTCGTAATATCGCCATTCCCTACTTCATCATGATATTTTCTATGGGCCGAAATTTTCAGCGCCTTAGCGTGTAACCCGCGTAGCGCACATGCGCAGCGTCGGTACTGACCGCGCACTGCTTGCGCTGAACGAACCGAATAGGAAGCGTCACGCGTTTCCATCTGCGTCACTGCATTCTGTGCTTGGGTCGCTTTCCTACACTCATCACTTCCTCCCTGTGCTTCCAAGGAGACGCCTGCTAATCGGCACGGGACGCCAGCCAGGAATTCTCTCCGCTCTTTCCTTCTCGAGGACAGCTTCGCGTCTGAGAGCGAGAGTACTTTTTTGTCTTCGCTCCGTCTTTCTCCAAGTGTACAGAAAGATAGCCCTGAAGCCGATGAGCCAGTCGCCGCAAAGGGGTAGCAGCCCTGTAGAAGTAAGCGCAGCGTACAATGAGTGTCCTGCCTGGTCACTGAGCTTCGAGAGAAACAAAGTTGCGCGCGCTAAGCGCGAAACTGGAAACGCGGGAAACGTCGGCCCTGCGCGGGATTTCCTGCCGACCTCACGCTGCACGCTCTGGCGCGCGCGTGGCTGGTGGGCGGGCACGGGAACCACGTCGCGTGCGGAGCTACGGCGCATTCTGCGTAGAAATGATAGAGCAAAAAGCCATGCCCATAAGCGTATTTGGAGTTGTTCCTCTACCGCGTTATGACACAGCAGAGGAAGCGCGATTCTGTTTTTGCCGCTATGCTTTCGTAGGAACACGATGCATGGGTGCTGGGGTACCGATTGTCTGCTACGCTGAAGATTAGTTGTCCCGCAAATTATGCGAGACTGTTTCTTTGTTTGTGTGTGTGTATGTTTGCGGCTCCAACACGCACTTCAGCCAGGTAGTACCGGTGTGATTGCGCGACTTTCACCAGAGTTGGACGGGCAACATCAAAATCGCTGGCCGCAGTTCACAACTCATGTCGCCTATTTTGTGGCGCAGTTTTGTAGCAGTTTTGCATCGCTTCTCAAAGAAGCGAGTCCCACCGACTGCAGTAACGCCGCGAGCGGTCCAAATATTTGAATGCGTCCTGCAACTTGTCTTCATAGCACGAAGCCTCGCTGACAAATGCCGCTCTCTCATTATCATGCTACTGGGGCGCTTTTTACTGTGACGCAAAAACCAACGTCGAGAGTCACGTTCCGCTGTTACGGAGTGATATTGGCGAAAACGACGTTATATAAGAAATGTATTACAGGCGGTACCAGATCGAACGCAGGTTCACCGCCATTCAATGGGCAGCCCTTTCGTCAGGCCTGCATGTCTCACGTACTCGTCGCTAAGACGTCGAAAGCGAAATCCTTGAGCAGTGGGCAGGCCACTGACTGCAAACAGGAAAGTCTACGCAATAATAGTTTTTCTTGCAAGAGCCAGATCGAAACTAGGAATGCAGAGTTATTGCAAAACCGTTCAAGGAATCTAAGGCGGGGGAAATTTGCTCGCGTGACAGCGTTCCATGGACGAAGAAAGGGCTACTACTGGAAATAGATCTCTAGGTGGAGTCCTCCAAGTCGGTATGAGCGGATATATTCGATTCGGACTCGTAATGCGAGGAAAAATGCTTATAGAAGGAGCGAATGCACCGCCACCGCATTGAATTTCACCGCGTGGTTTCGCGAACTGCAGCGCGAAGCGACAGCCTAACACTTGCTACACATCTCGAGTTGGGCATTTTTCGCCATCCTTGGACTGCACAGCGTAGGCGCTGCTGCGCGCATTCGAGGACTTGAACCTCTTCACAGGACGTCCGGACCGCAACAAGGAGCTGCAACTGAAGGTTCCAGCGCGCAAAGCTGTCCGTGGAGGATTACAGCCCCTAATGCTCTTCGGGTAATGAGTAAATTACACAGTGGTTCTTTTCCCTTCGCTTCTATTTTTATTCCCGTTAACAGTGTCCTGATAAAGAGAAAAATCTGACGAAAGGAAACCTTTCCTTTTTCTTCTCCCTCACCTTATCGACCCAGCGAATGCAGCTTGCGTGACGTCTTTCTATAAATATTATTACTGAATAAATAAATGGCACCCGGCATTCAAGAACCCGGTGTTGTCGGCATTCTTGCGCTCGATTTCGGCTTCTCTTTGCAGCAGAAATGTGTGTTTGGCTTGCTTTGTTTATTCTGTGCAGCCATTTCTACGCGGAACGGTTGAGCAGAAAAGGAAATAACGGGTTGTTTGTTTAGTAATGCTGGCAAACCTAAAATTGCACGCCTGTTCTCGATGCCCAAAGTGAGTATTAAGACCCGAGTTCGCTCTACGCCAATGGTGCGTACACACGTCCTGTAAGTGAAATGTCTGCTTCTTCATGCATGCTGCAATTGGCATTCACCGGGACGGCTATCTTTTCGCGCAAGTAGCCAACAACAGGCCCATTAAGATTGAAAAGCATAAAAGAAAAAGCGGGAAAAGTATCCTGACAGGAGAGAGAAGCACTCAAAGAAAACCACATTATACAGCAGCTATTACGCTGTATCTTTGTTCAGTGGCGCAGAGAAAAAAGGAAAGCTCCTCATAAACTTCACACCATGTTTTTTTTTTTGTATGACAGAGTGAAGTGTCACTGCAGAGAACATTGTTTCCAGTGTAGGTGAAATTTGGTTGAAAATGCTAATGCTGCTGACAGCGCCTCGAAAAGAATAACAATAATAATAAAAAACAAATCAAGTTAAGAACCCTTATGGAAACAAGTCAATGCTATGGCTGTTTCCTGTGTTGTCATTAACGCGAATGGCGTTCTCAAATGGTCTGCAATGAAGATATTTTGTAGCTTCTAAGCCTTTACCTCCTGGTAAACTTTAAAAGGAGATCATACATGACTGGTGAGCTGCGCGAAGTCTGGGTCCGGCAGACGAGGTCGCAGCATTTTTTGCATATATGCCACATATCAACAAATCCCATCAGCTGCCGCGAAGCGCCTAGTGCCTAATAATTCGAAGCCACCTCATATCTTTGCTCGAGACAGGGAGAAATATATTCGGCATATGAATGGCCTCCTGAATTCCTAATCAACATGCGCGGTTGGAGGATATTCTTAGGTACTGCATTGTTGCAAGCCCGCGTGGATTTCTTCTTCTGTAAATAGCCACTTAGCTCTCGTTACAACGCGCTGTGCCTCCCCATGCTATGATATGCTCTTTCTGTTCTTTATTTCCTGCCCGTACGCTTTTTAAGAGCTGTTTCTAGAAAGACCGAAGAAGAATGGGCACTCCAGATTGCTTAGATTTAATGAAATAAAATAAAAAGTAATGGCCGTTCACTAATCGTGGCCGCCGAAAATTAAAGGATCCCCTTAAGGAATACCTCATTATTTAGCCAAGGCAAAATGCTTGGCAGTGTTCAGTGCGATCAGTGCAGAGAATCGAAGTACGCCGAAATCTGTTCGTCGGAAAACTTCTGGAAAGGAGACGGATTTGTTGCATTCTGCCAGCTATCAAGCGAAATTATGGGCTCGAACTGCGGGGTTAGGAAGCATATTTCATCGCTTGTTTCTTCAGCGTCTGCCCCGCGAAACAACCCCAATTACTGCCGCACCTCCCCACCGGGACAGCGCCCGATTCCACGCAACAGCGTCTGCTCTGCGGACGGTGCGCGAGGAGTGCGCGGGTGAGGAGGCGGCCCGATTGCGCTGACGCATGTGTTGCGCGCGGGCGGGTGCCGCGCATAGCGCAGGAGGCAAAGTTCGCCCCGCCATGCTGCGTGCGCGCATTCAAGGGCCAACTATGGCTGGGGGAGTGGGCGACCACCGGCGCTTCCCCTTCGTGGACAAACGTGGGAGTTCGTACTCGTCGCCTCCGCGTGCAAATAGTGCAGGCTCCTCTGGAAGACGCGGGACGCATGTTAAGGTGGGAGGGGTTCCGAGCAGAACGGTGCTGTGGTTGTTTGCTTGCTTGCGCTGTGAAGCAAGTGTAGACAGCACGAGAGAATGGGCCGCATGCGATCACGTGGTCAAGTTGCGCATTGCCAGAGCGTGTCTCGAAGAGGAAGGGGGTGAGGTGGAGAGTGGGATAACAGACCTGTCTCCGTCACTGCTGACGAAAGGGGGGGGGGGGGGGGGGGGGTTCTTTTAATGACACGTTGTGCGCTTGTAAAAAGCAAACAATAAAACCGGACTCGGAGTGTCGCTGATGCGCGTTAATTGTAAGATGCGATGCAGTTAACATTAAGAAAAAAATGTGTATTCACAGCGGCATGCATTTTCGCTGAAACAATGTTGGAGGGTGTGTCGTTTTGCTATAGAGTGAATAAAAATGATATTGAATAATATTGCATGCGCAAACCCGTACACGTAACTTAGAGCATATGATAGTTTAATTGAAGACTTTTCGAGGGAAATATTAAAGAAATAACGCCGACAACATTCTTGGAAACCGCTTATGGATTTTAAAGAGTTTTTAGACACTGGATAGTAACGACCAGACTCGAGCATCGTTTCCCGAAACAGGCTAGCGCAGCACTGCCATCATCTCTGTTTACGCACACGTTGCTACGACCCAGCCTGACCCCAGCTGTTGTAACACCCAAACAATTTCTGCCGTCTAGAGTGTCGCAATATAATGGAGATGTGCCTTGCGCAGGAAAGTATTCCACAGTTCTCTACACGCACGTGGACCCCGAGTGGCGTAAGGAGTGGCTTCCGCTGGCTTCGCATTTCAGCTAGCCTAGTGACCTTGTTTTGCACACCTCACGCGTAGCGTGCTGATGTGCACGAACTGACGTTTTTGAGTTGCTCAGAGGTTACCGCAGTAAACAAGCGGCATTAACATAAAAGCTGGGCTGAGCATCTCGAGAAAAACGTTAGTGGCTGGTGAGACCACTGAACGTTACCGCAATGTTGTTTTTGTCTCAACCTGCATGCCAAATGCAGCGCAAAAGCCCCTGCCTTCTTTGCGTGCTTAATGTTGCGAGTTTTCTTGCTGTCAGTCCTGGCACATATGCTTGACAGTAACCTCGCTGCTCTTCCAGAAAGTTTTATGTCAACGTATTCCCTGAAGCCTGCGTTTTCCGGCCGAATATTTGGTGTCCCTATGAGCAAGGTGGTAGAACTCTGAGACTTCAAGCCAGCGCCCGACCATTCCTCGTACCGCAGTGGTGCCTTAGTGGTTTGAGCAACTGCCTCGTATGCAGGAGGTGCTGGGTTCGATCCACAGTGCCGCCGGGTACCCACTGATGATACAATGGGTACAAGCTTTCCCCTGCCTGGTGCTCGGCTTCTTTTGGGTGAAATGCTTGGGAAATGGGTCTTTGACCCCACCTTGTGCGAAGAAAACTACCTTTTGCCGTGGCGCTCTTTGGCCAAAGCTGCCCTTGGGCCATGAAAATTCATCATCATCATCATCATCATCATCATCGTCATCATCATCGCCAACCATTCCTCGACCCTCATTTTCTAAGAAATGTTACGCGGAATATCACAAGTGATTTGTTGGATAAAAAGTTTACTGTCGCTGGGCCTTCGAATTAGTTCAAAGCTTTCGATTTGGTCTTTCATACAACTTAGGCTTGCTGCACAACATTTCCCAAATGGTAAATGTTGCTAATTGGCGGCCTAACCTTTTCTAAAATTTCAGCGATGCTAAAAAATTCGGATGTTGGTTTTTGAGTGTTGGTATATTAGCAAGTAAAATACGATCGCAGGGATTTTGTTTTATAACTCTTTAAAAATTTGGGCATTCCAGAGTTGACATCGTCGGAGCTCAACGAGTTGTTTTCTGCTAAGTTCTCAGAAGAGGTCCATAACGTTTCCTTAGATCTGCCTTTGCTCTTTCTTGTTAGTTCATTTGTTGTCTGTCTAATGACTTTCATTTCGGGATCCCGCTAAACTTGTTCAAGGCAATTTTGATTGCACTATCTGCTCTTTTCTCGTATACCCGCTGAGGGCACTCGACGCACTGACCATTGGTGCGTGCCCTTTGCGAAATTGTGGACCTTCTGTTTCGCTGCCTCTCGCCACTATACACAAAGTATACGTTATTTCAGTCCTTCGAATCCAACCGCTTTTGTTCATTATTTAGGAAAGTGTAGTCAGGATTCATTCAACCTTCGACCCGAAAGCACTAGGCTGAACAAAATGGCCTTGCAAAAACAACGACCACAAAGATTCAATAACTATCAAACTTCCATATCCACAAATTATGAACAAGCGAAGTTTTCAACGGGTGTTTTTTTTTATAGACGCAGTTTTTTTCATATACCGTAAGAATACACTATAACAATCAATATATTCGCAGATATCCACTCGGCAGGTTCATATTTTTTTTTGGTATTTACGTTTCTGCTATCGTCAGAAACGGTCCTCATCGGTTTTCTAAGGCAGGCTTAACTATTCGATGCGCGCGATAGACAAATTTAAAAGAAAGATTTTGCGACGCGCCAGAAGAATAAACCGCACCTTCCATACTTTCATAACAGTACCTAACAGTATTCTATAGTTGTCTCACAATTAAAATTGATGCCCAAGGATCCTGGACTTGCTGGAAGTGAGAGGGTGCAGTTTTCCCGAAACATGTATGCAAAACAGAAGCACCTCGAGAAAACATTCAGCGTCTTAAAGCTTTGCGAGTTACGTAGCGGAACAACGGGCACCAAAATATATTATAAGTCACGTATTTAAAATGTACCAAAAAGGTATACCACCACTTTTAGTCTCAAACTTTTCCTCTGGAGCCGGTACGCTTTCAGGAAGGATTTATCTTGAGATGCTCAGCTATTCAAAATAAGTACTGGTTTATATTTCAGCGCGATAAAAATAAAAACTGCTTCATTTTTTATTTTTAAAAGTAGTTTGAGTAATCCGTAGAAGTCGTATTTCAACAATTTAATCCCTTCGCCTTGATTCCCTATTGTTCCCATTTAGCTTCGATAATTACTGTCGCTTTGTGAACGGTTTACTGTTAGTAGCTACAGCTCGCCAACTGTTCATGCTACTTTTTGTGTGGCACAGTGCAGTATTTTTGGTCCTTTCTTGTCTTTTATTTATGTTAATGATCTACCAACTATTATAGTGCCGCGAAGCTTTGATACTGTTTGCATGTTCATGCTGAAACCCGACGCCACGCGGCTTTATCACTTTGTTTGAGACGCGAGATACGACCAGGTTTACTCGAATGATCGCAGCCACATGGAACTGATTCTACATTATTCGATATTGTAGTTTTGGGCGCTTTATCTCAAACGTTCTTCGCCAGCTTTGAGTTGAGCGAAGCCGACAGCGGTGGTGATTCTGTTCTTCGGCGAGCGCCGAGCACGTTTGATGCTATCCTGGCCGCCGAGTTGGTCAGTTCTTCGTGGGGTCAAGGCAACTCAATAAGGAGTTCCTTTCAGGGACACCTCAATCTGCGCGTCTGTTCTCTCTGGCGTTGTCATCGCCACGTCGCATCTGATAGAGGTGCTCAGTGTGCACCCGACCCATCCTCGAACCGCCGCAGCAGAAGACGCCGAGACCGTCAAGACCAGTGACGAAACTCGAAGAAGCCGCTGTCTGCCACGTGAGCAAGGAACCATACCGGAGCGTACGCGCCAGCCTCAGGAAGCTTCGACTTCCACCATAAGCCCACCAGCTGCGCTGGTCCCTATCGTCCTGCAGCAGCCACGGGTACCTGCAACCCTCAGTGGTTCCCCTTGAGAAGACCCGGAAGAATGGCTGGAACAATTCGAGAGCGTGGGTACATTCAACAGGCGGAAGTAATTATAAAGCTCCGATGTTTTTTCCCTCGACGACCCTGCTAAAACGAGGAACTAAAACCACGAGAGCACCTCGACAACTTCGGATCTGATAAAGAGTGAGATCCTGAAGACCTTTGCCAAAAAGAGCTGAGTAATTACTCCAGTCAAGCATACAACAGCGAAATGAAACTATGTACAAGAAATGAAGCGCATTTTACGGGGAACCGACTCGGACATCGCCGAAGAAAAAGTCCGATTCCTGCTGCGAGGCATAAATCAGTCACTTTTTGCCAGTATCGCAACAAACCCGCCCAAGACAGTCGCCGAATTCGCACATGAAGCGTCCATCATCGAGGCGACCCTCGACTCCCGGACTCAACGTTGAAGCGCCCGCTACAAGTCTGCGCAAGTTCCCCCGACACGACGACCACCACCAACGATAACGACCTGAACGACCTGCTAGAGACGCGCCTAACCAAGACCACAGGACCAACTTCGACATTCCCCCCAGAGCAGGCAAGAGCAGGCAAGAACAGATCTTCAGTCTTCTTCGAAGTTACAGCGAGGGTTTTTCGTCGTCGCCGAAGGTCCGCCAAACGCCGATTAACAAACGCCGGATTGTAATCGACGAATACACCCGACCTCTCCGCTAAAGCCCCTGCCGTTTGTCGTCGTGAGAACGTCAATCAGTCTGGTACCAAGTGGACGAAATATTGTGCGACGACGTCACTCAACCATCGAAGAGCCCCTGGGCGTCACCGATTGTCCTCGTCAACCTCCTCGTCCACGCATCAAAGAGTCGCTGAACCGGCTTTGCAACATCAAGTACTTCTCCGGTATGGACCTCAAGAGCGGCTACTGGCACACGGAAGTCGATGGAAGAGATCTAAAGACCGCACTCATAATGCTGGATGGGTTCTTTCAGTTCAAGGTAATGCCATTTGGACTTTGTACCGCGCCAGCGTTGTTCCAGGGTGTAACTGATAGAGTACTGGCAAGCCTGAAGTGGCAGATTTGTCTCGTTTATCTAGATGGCGTCGTCGTCTTCGCTTCGAACGTTCCCAAACATCTGAAGAGGCTTCGAATAGCACTAGAGGCGATACAGCCGCCAGGGTGAATTAGCTCTCAAGCCAGAGAAGTGCCGTTTAGCTTACGAGAAGCTCCTGTTTTTAGGCCACATCTTAAGCAACTACGGAATATGCCCGGACCCGCAGAAAACTGCTGCAATCGCGGCAGTTTCCACAACCGGACGACACAGAAACTGTGCACAGATTCCTGGGGCTGTGCGTATATTAGCGACGATTTGTAAGGAACTTTTCGCGCTTTGCCGAGCCCTTTACGCACCTAATGAAGTCGGATGTGAAATTCAAATGGGAAACTCCGCAGCGTGAACTATTGCGAGAGCTCCAGCGTTTTTACAGTCGCCGCTTGTGCGACTGCGACACTGGGCACTGCGACAAAAACGCCGAAACCGAACTTCATATGGACGCAAGCAGTGTGGGGCTAGGAGCCGTTCTCGTCCAGAAGCAGTAAGGCCGCGGGAGAGTCATGCATAGCCTACGCCAGCCGCTAAATGTCAAAGGCAGGGGCCAACTATTCTAGGACGGAGGAATGCCTTGCTATAGTGTGGGCCACTTCAAAATTCTGCCCGTACTTCTACAGCAGGCCTTTCAAAATTGTGACTAACCATCACGCGTTATGCTGACTCGCAAACTTGAAGGACCCGCCTGGACGCCTCGCTCGATGGAGCTTACAACTGTAAGAGTTTTCCGTCGCCGTCGTTTACAAGACTGGGCGCAAGCACTATGACTCCTATTGCCGGTCACGAGCTCCTGTAGATGCACCGCCGCAGGACGGCGATGTCGGCGCCTACCTACAGGAACTATCAGTGCCGTTCTTTTCCCAGTAGGAACGCCCTGGACCTCGACCTCCAATGTCCTTGTCAAGTACTTGGAAAGCAAGACCCCCCCCCCCCCCCAAGCGTATTTCAAAAGCGGATTTCCTCTGTCTGCGTACAGAACAAAGTCCTCGTGCAGAAGAATTTCGCACCTAACAAGGCCGCCTGCCTTCTTGTCGTCCTTGCGAGCCTTCGTGCAGAAGTTTTGCAGGCTTTGCACGACGAACCGGCAGCTGTCCACCTTAGCAACATACGGGCCCTCCAGCGAATTCAGGAGAAATATTAGACGTCTTTAGCATACCGGAGGACGTACTATACCTTAGTCGGATACCGGGTTTTCCCGGACCCCCTCTTGCTCATGCGCAGGGGCATTGTTGGGGTGAGGGGGAGCCACTGCGCGTGCGCAGGCGGCCTCCGATAAAGGCCGCTGTACGATCGCTTTTTTTCCGCATGCGCACGCCTCGTTGCGACAGTGCGCAGGGCTGCGCAAGGGCCGAACAATGGGGTGCATGAACGCATCCGCCTGTGCGCACGGAATTTGGTCAAACTTGAACTTTTTGCCGCACGAGCGGATGTCGCATCACGCTATTGGCTACTGTCCCGTGACATAACAGCGCAGCGGTGCCAGGCCGCGCCTCCTCAGCAAGATGGCCGCCTGCGAAGCGGAGTGAAAAACCATGCCTAGTAGGTGGTAGTTGTGCCAAGAAACACATGATATTGGCCGCGTGTACTAGTGTTGACAGCGACTTCGAGCTTCACCGTGTGCAAAAGCGGAAAGCGGAAGTTTCCCCCAAGTTGTTTTGTCGCCGTCTACACTGAGTTGACCGAGCGGCCTTCAAATCTACTTTGTCTATACCCGCCGCGGGGGCTGAGTGGTTATGGCGCTCGGCTGCTGACCCAAAAGACGCGGGTTCGACCCCGGCAGCGGCGGTCGAATTTCGATGGAGGAGAAATTCTAGAGGCCCGTGTGCTGTGCGATGTCAGTGCACGTTAAAGAGCCCCAGGTGGTCGAAATCTCCGGAGCCCTTCACTACGGCGTCCCTCATAGCCTGAGTCGCTTTGGGACGTTAAACCCCCATAAACGAAACGAACTTTATCTACGCAAGAGGCAATAGTGTTTGGGACGTTAAACCCCCATAAACGAAACGAACTTTATCTACGCAAGACGCAATAGTGCCGGTGTCACGAAGTGTTTCTTTGGAACCGTTTGTTATAGTTACAAGTGTTCTTTATTCGCGCGAGGATCTTCACGGACAGCAGCAAGAAGCAGCTCCCCAGGGTAAATTTCCTGTGCATATAGCAAGCTTCACAGCGCAGTGGCAAGTTTCAGTGTAGTGAAAGTGATTGCAGTCGGAACGAGTGCTTTTGCGTCAGTCAGTGATATCGCCTGCAAGTTTAATTACGTTTTAAAAGCTTACTACGCACGCCTCGTTTTCCGAATGCTGAGATGAACTTAGAGCCGTACAGCAGATCCTGGTTCCGGTGCACGCGTGTGTACTGAGTTTGAGAATTGCCGTGAGTTCGACGTGACGAAATGAAATTCGAGCTCTGCAGCGAGTCGCATTCGTTGCAGCGGTTGCAGTGATCGCGAGCACAAGTCGTTGTGCTGCGGCGTAGCCATCACCGATATCGATCGTAGTTCGTGTGTACTACTGTGTTAGACAACCGCCGTGAGTGCGACGAGACCATTCTGAAAGCTATGTTTTGCGTATGCGAAACGACCTCGGCTGCACGGACGTTGAGCTATTTTCTGTCGGGACTACTGAAGCGTCGCCAGCGTTCTGCGGCATTGTGCTCCATAAAGTGCAATTTGCGACTATGAGTGGCTGGATTACGATGGTATGCCGGCGGAACTGTGAAATCTGTGTGAAAACATCGGTCTGCATGGCAGCTCTCACACCTGGAGCGTCTTTTTTTATTTCCTGTCGGGATGTGGGGTCCTATATCTGCAATAAAATTTGCACGACAAATTGAATGAATCCAATTTCCCCTGCATGTGATCATGGTCTGATCCAAAGCAGTAGTGTTAAGTTTGGGTTGTAAAACGTTATGACCAGATCACGAAGACTATTGTCGCAACTCGTTCCCCAATGTTTCACAATGCACAAGTCTGCAATATGTGCCGACAAGTGCAGCTCTTTTTCATGAGCATTCCATTTCATCTGATGCAAAAAAAAAAGAAAGACGACAGCAGGTGCTTACGCTTCTCAAATCAAGCAACCCATATACAATGGTGCTGTGTTAATATGAACACTTTGGCTCTAGATCAGAACTATACATCCAGAGTTTTCCATAATAGCGAATCTTAATTAAAAATGAAAATCATTTTCCGTAAACTACTGTGATTACCATGTATTTTTTGCTTATTAGCGTGGGGTGAAGTTGGATTTTAAACAAATGCTTGCAATATTAAGCGTATCATCGTGGTTTTCATGGCCATTGGTAAAATGCAGCGATCTTGAAGTGCTCCGTGAGCCATGGCAGTCAGGATAGAAACTGAACTCTTTGAATCAGCACCTGTTCCAATATTTGTTTTCACTGCACTTCTGTCGCCGAGGTGCTCAACAGCTTGGCTTTATTGGTGTCGAACAGTTGTTAACTAGAGCTTCCCAAGTAAGCTGTACCAGCTTGTGTGAGACATTCTCGAAGCCTTTACAAATATATGTCATCAATGCCCATGCACATATGCATCTGCTGCGTTCATTTACCTGCGACTGCCTGCAATGAACATTATTTGCCTGTTGGATGAAGGCGGCTGTGGGCCTATGAGAATATGTTTGTCAGAAATGTAGAACGTTTCCTAGATTTCGTTAGCCTTCTTTGCATTTGCTGCATTCCTTAATTTGTTTGCTTGAATGTACATGCTTGTTTGCACCTTCCACAATGCTCAGCTATAGGATTCTTGGGACACACCTGTTCACATTTGTCGTATAGTCGTGACGGGGCCATATTTGTGCATATTTCCAAACCACGTTAACGAGGTTTAGTTGGATTTTTCAAAATGAGCTAAGCGCTATTGTACTGTGGTTGGCCCTGCAATGGTGACGTTGAGCCATTTTTGGAAGTCCCACAGTGCCGGTGCAGCCATATACCTGTCGAGGCTGAGATCACAATTAAATTCAACCCATTTCCTTAATGCTTGGATTGTATTTGCAAATTCCCTTTTTTTTTTGCGCCTGTGCTAGCCCCGCCGCGGTGGCTCAGTGGTTAGGGCCCTCGACTACTGATCCGGAGTTCCCGGGTTCGAACCCGACCGCGGCGGCTGCGTTTTTATGGAGGAAAAACGCCAAGGCGCCCGTGTGCTGTGCGATGTCAGTGCACGTTAAAGATCCCCAGGTGGTCGAAATTATTCCGGAGCCCTTCACTACGGACCTATTTGTTCCTCTCTTCTTTCACTCCCTCCTTTATCCCTTCCCTTACGGCGCGGTTCAGGTGTCCAACGATATATGAGACAGATACTGCGCCATTTCCTTTCCACCAAAAAACCAATTATTATTATTATTTGCGCCTGTGCTAAGTTCTCCTCGTGCTTGACATGCTTTAACTCGAGTAGTTTTTTTCTTCTTCTTGCCTTGTGCTCTCTTTATAAAAACATGGAATTAGAGTTGCGAGGAAACATCTGTGAGATTATAACAAAAAGGTTATACTGTCAGCGAGTGGCTTAATTCATTAGTTTGTGCAGGGAACAAAGGGCTCCAGGAAATGTGTCGCCGAGCCCTTCAGTACCGATGATTTTGACAGCAGAAAGAGAAGTGCTTTGTCAGTCAGAAAGTGCGAGCGGAGAGAGTCGGCATGCCTGGCAGTTCAAGGTTTAACAAAAACTTCACGCTATGCTGCAAGTGGTATGAGGGCAATTCTAGGGTGCAGCAGCCATATGATTCAGTCTATATTTGTCGCCAAACACTTCTAACAGTCCTTGCGCTGTGTTATAGTATCTTGTTACCACAGTTCAGACGTTCGCATTGCAGTCCATATTACACGACGAAATATGCGGGTCCGAATTGGCTTTGTGCATTTAAACCCTGGAATTTGTCCAAACAGCAAGTATTCATGTTGAGGCATGCATGCTTTGATAAAGTTTCATCCCCAGAAAAACTGTCCATAATGCAAGCTGTCATATCACAGGGTGGACATTAACGAGGCATGGCTGCATACAGCAGAAAGTGGTAAATTTTTACTTCTGATAATGTCACAAGCACCAAACCATTGCACCATTTATATCACTTGCATGTGTTCCTAATCGTGAAAAACAATATGTACTTTAACACTGCTAGATTGTTGTGGCCCATTAAATTGTTCCTTCCAAATCGGTACGCTTTTTGAAAAGCATTCCTGTGATAGCAATCTTTTCCTCTTCGTGACATACACTTGCGCCTTAGTTTCTTTGAGAGAGCATCCAATAAAATCCTTTATAGAATAATGCCTTGCACCGTGCTGTTCTGAGTGGGGTTTAAGTTATCCTAGCCAGCTAACAGCAGCTGGCCCATGCTAACTCTTGTTCATCCTGCCTCTCATTTTTTGGAATCTCGGGCAAGACCAAAGGTATCGTACTTGGCCCTTCCCTTTCTCTTACATTCATTAATGACCTTACTTTCACAGTTTCATGGAACTAGTCTTCATTGATTGTTATATGGTCTGCCATCCCACTATCAATATCAACATTCCTACCCTCCAGAACAACCGTCTGCATTCTCGAGAATGGCTTATTTGCCAATGTTAATAGGACTGCAATAATAGTTTTACTGTCAGCCATAACAGTCTCCATTACAAGCTGATACGTGTCAGTATTTCCTTTCTGCTTGTAGCATACCCTGTTTCAAGCAAAGCAACACAGACACTTCCATTATGTAATATGGTTAAAATGCGAGGTGCGTTTGTTTACGCATGTGACTTTTATGTGCATGTCGCATTTGATCCTTATCCTCATTTGAAATGGCTAGCCAGGTATGTCATGGGGCCAGCATTTACAGTATTTATAAAAGGGTGCCTCCTTCTCCGCTATAATAAAGCTAAATTTCACATACAGTTCTGTCGGCATCAATGGAGTCAGATTACAGCTGCTGTGAATTTTGTGTGTGAATGCGATTTTCTTACATTGACGGCAATGAAACGCATGGAAAGGCACAAACCTGTACTCAATATTCATTAATTCATAGACTTGCTATTTTCCTTACATTAGTAACATGAGTTTTCATATAAAGCCCTGAGGAGGATTATCATTTTGGTGCATTATTTTGAAAGAAGAGGCCACAAAACAAGATATTTTTTGCCTAATACATGCAACCTAATACATGCAATGGTGATGTGGCCTGCCAAGCGGTGTATCATTCACTGGTTTTTATCACCATTCCCAGTTTGCATGTACAAATTGAAATAAAGATTGATTGATTGATCGACTGATTGACTGATTGATCGAATTATTGATTAATTGATTGATTGATTGCCCTTCTAGGACTATTTAAATTCACATATACTCCCTGTATGAAACCGAAATATAGGCATAGCCTAGGCAAAGATCTTGAAGCAGTTAGGTTAAGTCATTTTAACATAAGGTATGCCTAAAGGGAACTTTGACAGCTTGAAAACCAAACTGGCAATGAAATAAGCTTTACTTTGCAGAAGATGTTGCTAATAACAACAGCTAGCACATTTTAAAATTTTATACATAATAAGTGATGCAGACAATGCTCCCTTTTATATGCTGTTTTGGGAACCAGAATCACTGTTACGATACCTCATTTTTTTTTTCTCGTCGGAAAAAATTCTTAAATATTGCTGCAAAGCTATATGAGAGAATATTGTGAGCCTTCCATGGATCATCTTCTTTCACTTGTGCATACTATCATCATCCCGCGGCTTCGCCTGTGACACGCGCCTCGGGTTCGCAATTAGAATAAAGGCCAGACACGGCCGTCTTGCCGTCTCGGCGTAGCCTTCTTCCACAAACGTCCTGCCGTCTCGGCCTAGCCTTCCTTCACAATATATGCATGAATACCTTACACACACTTAAATGCTTATTTTTTATTTCATTGTATTTTGAAAACAACACAACTTTCACCTTGTAGATATATTTCTACAAATTATGTTTGAGATAACCACTATGCATGGTCAGTGCATCTTGCTGTTTCCCTGAATATATGAAGTATTCTTTCCCAACATCAACCAGGAGCTGTCCAGATGTAAGCCAGTTTACCAACTCCCTCATCATGTTATGTTTACACGGAAGGTAAAAGGCATGTATGGCCTTTTACTAAGTACCAAGCAACCACTTTGTTTTCATTCACATGGGCACTTTCAGAATTTTTCTGAGTTGTACAGACAACATGTCAGCTTGTTTCTGCATGTGTCACCATTGACTGGCTCTGAGTAGAACTCTCTAGGCTTGCTTGCACTGCTGCATTCCGGCTTGTGCAGTTCTCATTGCAATATCAGCTACGGAATGACTGCTAAAATAAAACTGGTCACCCTCTGTCACTGTGCAAATAACAAAGTCATGCATTTCAGCGCAGTGATAGACGGCTTGGCCTATTTAATTGTCACCACACTGTGCTATTTCTATTTTGGCTTTTCTAAGAGACCGGATAACATTACAGAGAGAAATCAGTACTGTTGCACGGCCACTATTCTGGGAAATGCACAACTGCTGCAGTTAGTGCTGATTTTACATATTCCAAATTACATTTGGGTTCGTATTCGACAGCAGTGTAAATATGGAATTTTTAATACATGCTCAGTTCAGACAAAAACTTCTTATATCGATGAATAGATAAGTGTCTTCTGCAATAACACTTAAGTGCGGAGGTAGCAAGGAGGCCTGTTTAAATGTCAGTGACAACCAACGTTTATGGATGACAAATAAAGTGTGAATGGATTAGTGAAAAAGATACAAAATAAACGCAATTATAATGCATGCAAAAAGACTGCAGTGTGCTAGTTTGAATAACTGATGATTTAACCTGTGCCTAATCTCAGCTATGTGAATTTTCCTGTTATAATTACAAACGATCGAATATGTACTGCCAACCTATAGCTTGTTCTGGTCCCGTATCCTTGGCTCCGAGAATTCGCAATACGAATTGCGTCGTCGTTCTGAAATCGTTATTGCATGTTAGGGTATAGCGTAACTTTCAGTGGGGGCACTCTTCAAATGATAGGAGGTAAAACTCGCAGATCGTAGTTAAAACCGTTGCATATATCGGTGGCCTTCAGCGGAGTCTAGCTGACTAGCGGTCGAACGAGTTGTGTCACGATCGCGGTGTGATGCCTTTTTTCACTTTGAAGTAGAAATAGCGCAAACGTTAATCATTTCCCGCGACGCTGTTTTAGAACCTTGCCTGCGGTTTTGCAAAGTTTGTTGCGACTTCGTTCCCGGACGTCAGAATCGGCCGCGCCGAGATCCATGCCTATCAAAGCCGATCGCGGTTTTACCAGCTGCTACGAAAATTCCCACAACTAAACACGTCTCGGGTGAGCCACAGTATCACAGTGTGTACATTGGTACGGCAAGATATCATCGTGTTTTGCTACGGCACATGTCTGAGCTGCCGCACGGGCGGCACTGACGAGCGCGCCAATCAGAACGCCGGAGTCGTCCGCTCGGTCGCATGCAGCAAACTTGATCGTACAGCACCTTATCCGCAACGCTCCCTCACGCGGCCGTGCGCATGGTCACAAAGACGCGTGCGCATGCGAAAAAAAAGTGATCGTACAGCGGCCTTAAACCGGCATACGTCTCCGGTATGCTTTAAAACGTCTATTAGTGGCTCCGTCATTCTGCTGACGCCACACACTGCGTCAATAATAGTCGTGACTGTCAACGCCGCAAAACGTTGCCATCGAGAACCGTAGGACTTTTACAGCCCATTCAACCGCCAAAGAGACCCTTCCAACGAATAGGCATGAACATACGGGCCCTTCACCACGTCGACGTCCCGAAACAAATAGATAATTGTGGTGACTGACTACATGGCCTGCTACGCAAAACCAATACCATTCGGCACAGCAGCAGAAGTCGCGAAATCTTTCGTAGAAAGCATCCTGCTCCGACACGGCGCCACCGAAGTACTCATAATGGACAGGGAGCAGAGTTCGTGGCAAAGTTGACTCAAGTCATCCCGTGCTTCAGTCAGAAAAGCCACCTGAGGAGAACTGCGTACCATCGGCAGAAAAACGGCCTCACGGAGAGTTCAACAAGGCCATCGCAGACATCCTTTACGTGTACGTCGACGCGGATCAAAACACCTGGATGCCGTCTTTCTCTACACTGTCCTCGCCGACAACACCACAGCGCGGGAGACCACCCAGATGACGCCTTTACGGCTCGTCGACGGCATGAAGGCAACCACCGTGCACGTTCGACGCCCTGCGCCCTAACGCCACCGATGAAAACGACATCGACGCCGGCGCCTACCTTCAGCGGGCAGAAGTAGCCTAGCGGCTTGCCAGGCTCTAGTCAAGGACCAATAGTGCACCAATGCCCGGCGCTACAATCAACGCCAACGCTACACGGAATCAGTGAAAAGCTTTTGCGCCGATACTTCGCCCCGTACAAAATTATTCGTGGAATCGGACAACTTGACTACGAGGTCGTCTCCGATAGAGTTGCAGCATCTCAGCGGCGCCGTTCACGCGTAGAAGTTGTCCATGTTGTGCGGCTAAAGCCTTATTATGGACGCTAATGGAGGTTTTGTGTTCGCATTCCCTGTGTTTATTTTTGTCCACCTTTCTTTTTGTTGTAAAACAATCGGGTCGATGCTTATTTGCGAGGGCGATACTGCCATGAAGCATGGTGCTGTTTGTTTGTTCATGTTGAAAGCCGCCGGCACGCGGCTTCATCACTGTTTGCGACAAAGTTTATCTCGAATGATCTCAGCCACACGCAACTGATTCTACGTTGTTCGAGATGGTTGTGGCTGCTTATGGCGCTTTATTTCGAAGGTTGTTAGCCAGTTTTAAATTGAGTGCGGCCGAGAACCATGGTGGTTCGGTTCTTCGATGACCGTTGAGTACCTTTGTTGCTATCCTCGCTGCTCAGTTGTTCAGTTCTTTGTGAGCTCAAGACAGCCCAATAAAGAGTTCGCTGCAGCGACACCTCAGTCTGCTCGTCTGTTCTGCTCGGCGTTTTCACCTCCACGTGAAAATGTCCTCTTGCATGCTTGTTTTCCTTATGATTAATTTATTTATTTAGTCCTCAAATGCCCTTTGGACAGGGGTTTTACATGAGGGGATTATACGATATACAGCCCAATCACATCTATTGGCGACCACTATTGTTATTCCAATAAGACAGTGACACTCTTTCTGGCCGGTGCAATAATTGGCGCATGGTGTCTGCCTCCTTCAAGTGTAAAAGTTAATTTGAGCCGCAAAAATGTCAACTGCAAGGTTTCTAAAAAAACAAAAAAAATCTTTCTCAGAGACCATGTCTTGCGAATACTTTGGCTTTCATTTAACGCCTAACTTTTTGTGATGTTTGTATATCACATCTAAGTGGGCTGAATAGCGATAAGTGAGTGGATCGTTCAGAGTACTGAAAAACTCAGCTCCTACCTTAAAATTAGCCTAAGTAGCTTATGGACGTCAGCAACTAAAATGTGGTTCCTAGGTATGGACTCTTTACCCCAACTAGCTAAAAACAGCGGTTTAAGCACTAAAAATTATACCTTTCAGGTTTGCTTCCAGCAGTGATCAGTATAGTGGACTGCAAAATCCAAATTGATAGAAATGACTGTCTCCTACAGCTGTGCGACCGCAGTTTTATTTCGCCTTTATGCTTGCTGGGCGTGTAGGTGTATCGCGATAGGCCCCTTCTACGCATGATTGGACGCCTAGATAATGACATTGTCTTCCCGCGGATATTTACATACATACAGTCGTTCAACTTCATCCACACTTCGGCCGCCGGGATGGCTCAGTGGTTACGGCACTCGGTTGCTGACCCCAAAGACGCGGGTTCGATCATGCAGCTGCTGCGGTCCCGTTTTGAACGGTTGCGAAATGGTACGGGCCCGTCTATTGCACGATGTTAGTGCACGTTGAAGAACCGGGCCAAGGTGGTCGGAACGTCCGGAGCCCTCCACTACAGTGTCCTTCATAGCCTGAGTCGCTTTGGGACGTTATAAACCCCATAAAACAAACCAAAACCAACCATCATCCACACTTACTCGCGCCTTATGTATTCGAAATACTTTTCCTTATAGTCCTTGTTTTGCATAGCACTGATATTTCCGCATGTTGATTGCTTGCCGGTGCACGTTGGTATATCTCGCTATCATTAAAAAATAATTCTTGTCATTCTCGCCTTCAACATGTCCGTGCCCTGTTTGTCGCTCTCTGTTCGTTCTAATTCTTTTATCCTTCTCAAATCGCTGCTCTCCGTTTTTATTGCTCCATTGGAGATTGAATGGTTTATTAAATAAGCGAGCCCTTAAAAAATTGTTAGTGCCACCACTGTCTACAACACTCACAAGGCTAGTTGTTGCCAACTATCAAAGCAACGCCAGAAATTCTAGAAAAGTGGCGGCGTGCATGGCTTCATCTACCGCAAAAGCTGTGTTACACTTAGCGACGCCGTTACACGCAGATACGGTGGTCAGAGTTCCCTGAGCAATTGGTGAACGAAGCCCTTTTATATAACTTCGAAGAACAATAATAGCGTATTCACACGCACCGGAGTGTTGTTCTTCGAGCAGTGCGCCGTCATAGTGATGACGACGACGACGATGATGATGGTGATTATGGAAATATTTATTGCTTCCAATAAAGAAGTTTGCACTGTCCAGGACGGGCCCTCAGCCCAGGGCTCCTGCGGCGGTTTCTGTCAGCCTGTCCTGTTTGACCAGCCTGCGCTGGTCATTCAGGTCTGGACATAGGGAGGAACCCGCCGGCGGAGATATATGCGTTGCTCATGTGCGCTGCACGGTTTGTGTGCACCACGGCAGATCTACTAGGGGATCGGCCTCACCTGTGCCTTACAGAAAAAGGAAGCTACACAAAAATGACCAAATCACCGTAACATCCAATCCCAGAGCGCTGGCACGAACGCGGCGAGTAATTTTTGGATGCACTGAAGATGCTGCGCTCTTCATTTCTGCTTGGTCGATTGTATCGTGTAAGGTTTCTGGCGACAGCCGGTGGTCTGATTCAGCTGCGTATTCGGCCCGGACACCTGCAACCGGGGTCACTGCACGGCGATAGGCATCTTGGTTCCCACGGCCGGTCCTCGCGTGGTTTATTGGATTCGAGACGGAGGACTCCACTGCCGTTTGTAAACAACATTGTTCCCGGAAGATCGACCGTGCGGCACGGAGGCAGTTAGCGACCGCCAGAACCGAGCAGGGGTGACTCACCCCTTCAACTGTGCCTGCTCGCCGGCGCCTCGCCCATTCGGACTTCCCGGAAGACGTGTCCGACTTGACAGCGTGAGAACTGTCGTTCGGACGCGAAGACAACGCTCTCTCTGGTGGGGGCGATTGTCCAGCGGCACCCTCTCTCTCCGGCGAGACATGTGACGGGGGCGTGTCCCTATGTGATGTGGTGTGTGTGTGTGTGTGTGTGTGTGTGTGTGTGTGTGTGTGTGTGGGGGGGGGGGGGGGTACGAAAACGCGAGTTAGGCCACACCCAACCTGGCGAAGACCTCCTCGAACCTGGGGAATCCTAGGGACCGGACCCTTTTTAAACCGGACGACGAGTGCCGTGAGGAAGGAATCCTCGATCATCCTCAGATCTTCTCAGATCCTCCGACCTTCCCCCAGCAATGGGTTCCTAAATCTTGTAAATAATGTAAAATAAACCCCCTGCACAATTTCCTTTATACCCAAGTCCGACAACGTCATTCAGAGAAGGGACCTGCAGCGCTGAAAGAGTCATCTCACTCAAGGACCCCTCGTCCCCAACAATCGGCTCTTTAGCGTTGGCTCAGGGAGAGCCCCCGCGGAGTCACATTCATTCGCCGGCTAGCTTCTTCACAACGTCCGATTGGAACAGTGCAACCAATCTGGCACGCCATAGAAACAACGGAGCAGCTAACATTTCCCAGCTGTCATCTGTGCTCGTTCGGGCAGGCTTTATTTACAGATGGTCAGCTTCAATTCATGTTGGTCCCCCTACTCTCGTAAATTATCGCGGTTTATCGCTGTTTCGACGTGCTCTTTAATACAACGTGACAATCGTGCTTCTTGCTTATGGAAGGAAAGTAAATTTTCCTGGGGTCTTTTTACAGTTCGTCACGAAGAGTGTGTGTGCCCCTGACCGTCATTTCTCTTTCCTTTGAGCATTTTACCAGCATTTCTTTCTCCTTTGAGGCAGTTAAGCATCGTGCTTCTTCTAGGCCGTTTCCAGCGGATCGTAATTAGTGTCATGATAGCGTACAACAGTCAGCAGTTTTGTTTGCTTCATGTGCTCCTGGCGATTATTACCATTAGTGTTTCCGAGCTCCATCTTAGCTCTCAGGCTTTGACAAAAGTAGAAAGGTTATTGATTTTTAGTGCGTTTCTTTTTCTTTTTAGGGTGTTCCCCAGCTAAAGCGGGAAAACCAAAATTGGCTGTCCAGAGAAGCACCGTCAGCGCGCGTAAACAATTTTTTTACGTTGTCAAAAATTGTGCGAAAAGCTGAGACCTGGATGGAATGGCGCTGTTCTAAAGGATTTATTTTAAAAGGGGGATAAGTGAGCCTGCTTGTTAGGTCTTATTTTGTGTCCTTGTGTTAGGCCCCGGGATATCATAGTTCATTCTGGCATTGCGGGTACCGCCACAGACGAAAGAACAGTTGAAGTGTCCGCTATTGAGCGGAAACTTTCAGCAAAGCGAAAGCGCTGGAGCGCGACAGCGGCTAAGTGCTGGATATAGCACAGACCATGATCAGCAAACCGAGAATAGAACGCGCTATTTCGCGCCTTGTGTGCTTTCACAGAGTAATAACACTAAAATTTTCGAGGATTCCCGTACTTGAAAGCTAAATGAAATATTCTGGATACTGATGGCAAGAAGGGTTCCACAAAAGAAATCTTGAAAAAATACAGCGATAAAAAGTTGGCATCCGGTCAGTTTTGGACACTAACAAACGGAACGCTTCTTTCCTGATCTCTGCCATAAACTACGTGAAAATTTTTCTAAATTCATTGCGCCCCTTTCGCTGTTTATCATGAAGAAATGAAGAGCAATACGTTACTGCAAATATTTTTAGTTTAATAACAGGACCGCAGTGAAATACTCCCGTATAACTTCCACGTTATGCGGCCGAGCTACTGAAATTTCTGCTCGCAATCCTTCTTGCGGTTAGCTTCCGTCTTGACGCAGCTGTCACCGCCAGTAGTGTCGAACTTGTAGTTTGGTTGCCATCGGAAGAGCGTAGTGACCACTGAGCTGCAATGATGGGGTTTAGGCATCTAGCCCCTGCCAATATTTTTCGCTATGTATTAACGAGAGGTTAGCTGACAGTTGATTAGTAGAGATAGTTGCTTCTACGTCAAGGGTGCTTCAGATAAGCGAGTGATAATTTTTCGATTTTTAGCTTCACGAGTTTAAAGAATTTAAGAGAAGTTTGAAGTCGCCTTTCGCCAGTCATTGAGCTCTAAGGGATTATAGACCATATCTTAAAGAAATAAATTTCACTGTCTAACCAGCCTTTACTAGGAATTCCCGGAATGAGAGAAGAAACGCGAAGGAACGTGAATATAGCAAGCAGAACTGCGGAATGATGTTAAGCGAGAATTCAAGACCTACTTCTCCAAGTGCAAATTGTGAGAGCTTACTAATCGCATGTGCGCTGTTGAAGCAGTTCAAAGTTGATATAATTCAAAATTATGTTCCGATGCCATTACTTCCTTTTCGTCCACCGCACCGGCTGGCAGATAACGATGAAACAGGGGCGTGGCATCAGTTCCGCCAAGGGTAAAGGGCGGAAATAGATAACAGAGTATAACCAGAGTGAAAATGTAAATGGCGAGCGCTAGTTTGTTACTGGCGTCTCGGATGCGTGGCCCTTCTTGTTCCACTGCTTTTTGCTTTTGTGCATGCAAGACAAGTGACAACTAATGAGGGGCCGTACTAGGGGAAAGAAGATTTTATTTGCGTTATCAAAAGCGCTTGTGATCACGAAACGAAGCTTCCTTGCCTCTCAAAGTGTTTCAGCATTTTCCAAGGAGTCTTAACAAGGCTTTTCTTCAGGCACGAAGTCAAACGAGAGCCCCCCTCTCTTTCTCTCGTTTTTTAACCTGCTTTTGTGCTGCAGCAAATACGAAGCAGATCGTACGTAAGGTCTAGTTTCCCAGACTACTTAATCATTTAACGTTCTATCCCTCATACGTATAATACGCCAATTTGTATAATGTGCTATGTCAAGACATAAGTACTACACGGTTACCTTGGTAGCTCAGTGAAGCAACAGCGATTTGTGATTAATGAAACGTGACGGGAGAGGTCATTGGAGTCGCCAGCAGGGCGCGCTCAAAATGACCTTTTGAAATGTAGTTGTACAAACACGTGGCGGGTTCAAGGCGATGCGGCGGCTGCCGCGGGTATTGCAATGGGCTCGGTTAATGAACTAATGAGCTGGTGCAAAAATAATGCTGCAAAAAAAGCGCCTGTACATATGAACAAAGAAATATAAAAGAAGTGCGGCGTGAAGCCTATTTTAGGGTGAAGATCATCTGGTAGTATTAGGCATATGAAGGCATACATCTAGTTCTTGGTGGGGGGCAGATAGCAGCACATATATTTAGGGCAGATTCGTCCAAGTCACACATAAATTAGCATGTATTACCTCAGGCAGCACAAGTGTTTGGTAAGAGAGTAATTTGGTCGACGGGCGCGCCAAGGCTGAAATCGTGACATCACTAGGTGAAAGCGTGGCTGAAGCGATTAGCAGCAAAAAAGGCTCGAGCCCTTTATCGAGCTTGCATATTATGCTTAATATTTTAGTTATGTGTTCGCTGCATTAGCATGCAGCTTTGCGCTATATAGTTATTACTTTTCAGGTGCTTTGATGCGTGACACGGCTGAATGGCCTGCGAATGGATCATCCGCTTGAAGGCCAACAAACCACTTACTTTCTCCTCTGATACGCATAGGTGACGCAGTTATATTCTTAGAAGACCTATTTTACCTCTTGCCGCCTCTCCAGTGCGGTTTAGAAAATGGCGTGATGAGCTAACGCTGGAGGTGACTGTTGGTGGTATCTAAGCAGCTACGCATCGATTCTCCTCCTAGCGTGAGCAGTGTTTCGCGGCATGCGTACGTATTTTCGATCACAGCCAGCGGTATAGTTAACGAAGGCGCAGGCTAACGTGCGAACGGTAACTGAGCTGAACACGCATAGCACAAAATTATGCACGAGCTCCAACTGGCGCAAGCGTTCAGTAGTCGTGGTGCATACATGTTTGCTTGATATATCACAAAGAAAAAAGACGAAAGAGTTCTTTAGATATGCATCGCACGATACGAGTATTTCTTGATGCGTGAAGTGCAGCCAAACATTTCTATGTGAAGCTGAATGGTTTCGTGAAACAGGGAAGACCTTCCAGTAATGTGGGTTGAGGGCTTCACACCTACGCGCCATTTAACATGGACAGCCTGTATTGTTGTCCCCTTCAGTGACCCATAGGACAACAGCAGGGCCTTCGTATCAGTACCCGCCAGCTATTTGTAGTCACATGGCAGCTGCAACCGCTTCAATCAACGGAATCTTTAGAGCCGTTCCAGTCGTGAAACCGAATCACCGAGTGGACAGAATTGTATGCCTTTCTTCCTGGCTTCACTGAGCTCAGTGAATGTTGGCTTCGCGGGTACTATTTGAACCATTTGAAGATTACACAGTCCTAACTAATTTCCCGAGGGTTGAGAGACCTGCTTCGTCGCGAAATTACTACAACTACCACGAAAGGATTGAAATGGAGCACTAAGGCTGCTGCTAACAAGATCGTTTTGATTTCGGGCGCGTTGCGGCGTAACGAAATGGTCTACGCTGACGCCAGTTGTAATTAACTTTTCTAGTAAACATGTGAGATCCTTATTGGAATCCGCTTGCTTCTCCATTGACGTTATCGTCCTCGTTCAGAGGTGTTTAGTAGATAGTTTGAGATTGCCAGTGCATGCTACATGCCTCATCATGAAAGTCGAATGCTATGTCTAGAATTAGCGACTTCACTGCAGTCGTCCTCTGTTCTGTTTCCTTTTTTGAAGACACTCAACACTTTCCCTCTGAAATGAAGCCGATGCAGCACCGAATAAGCTCTATAATGTACAGCCGCGATCACCCCTGGGCTTTGACTTATTTTTCTTCTGCGAACTGTTACTTTGTCTGGCGAACGTAACCTTACGAACCGCGCCCTTTAATGCGCATTTCTAAACTAGCTAGAGAAGTTGCTCGCACAGACATGTCGTAAACAACCTGTAGTGACCAAAAAGTAGTTAACGCTGAAGGCAAATGGCGACAAGGTGCGGGATATTGGCAGCTGACACCTAAACTTAATTCACGTGACCCACAGACTACAGCCCACGAGATAGCCTCGTTCTGAACAGATGAAGTGTGCCACCGAGGAATACTCGCATGATGCAGCTCATTTTGGTTGCATCTAGGTGCTCACATTTCAATAATGGCCCACCACTCCTACCTGACCTCGTTAAATGGTATTCCCGAAGGTAATAACAAAATTTGAAAGCAGGGTAAAACACGTTGCCGACAGAGCTGGTAAGTTTCTTCGGTTCTTGTAACAACGACCCCGCAGCGTGCAAAGCGGTAGAAACCTGTTGGCTCGGGTCAAACGGCGATAAGATCGACGCCATGGACCCCACCTTTCCCGTATTTTTCTCTCGTCACTTTTTTTTCCTTCCCAGATGGCGGGTCCTTTCCTAGCCAGTGAAATATATTTACAACGCACCAAGCTACCCGCGTGTGCAAGCCGCGTTTATTAAAAAAAAAAAAAACGAAAAAAAGAAGAAAACGACTTCCAGAGCGCCGCGCATCGGATTTCTCAGTTGATGTTTCCATTGTGTCACTCCGTTTAGCAGGAAGGAATCGTCACCAGCGGCACTGTGTGTGGCGAACGGTTCCCCAACCTAGGGAAGGACAAGCGCGCGCGGCAGCACGACGCCAACCTGACTCAGGCACACACGTCGCTTGTTTAGTTACCGGCTCTCCCTCGCCGCGGCGTGCGTCGCGATGACGAAACCACTTTCTCCCGTTGCGCGTCCGTTTCGCCGAAACGAAACGAGCTTGCTGGGCATCATCGCAACCGGTGGCTTCGGAGGCGAAGCGACGGCCTTCGATGCGGCGAGGCGAGCCTTGGTGAGGGTAGGTGGGGGGCCCGGCGGTCCGTGAGGAGGTTGTGACGTCGCCGGTTGCCATCGGTGGAGCGACCCGGCAGCAGACGGCGGTGGCGCACGCGGCTGCCAATAAAGAAGATATCAGGAATGAACGGCGAGAAAGGAGGGGGCCGCGGCGTGTTCTCTTCTTTTTCTCTCTCCGTCTCGGAGTTGCAAGGACTTCAAAGAAATGGCAGCTGTACGGCCGCCTCCACATCTAGCCACCCTTTGAGCAAGGGCAAAGAGCACTACAGCCGCTCGTTCAGCGTTTCTGGCCTCCTTTGTCGGCGAAACTTGAGGTGTGGAACCGTACTTCTCATTTTCTGTCCTTTTAAATTTTTCCACAGGCAAACCTGCCCGAGAAACTTTGTTCACCTTCTGCGCCGCAACTTTAAGCATGGTCATACAAAGAGACAAGTGAACGGAAATCTTGTAGCAAAATGGGGAGATGCGACGCAAATCGATACACACGGGCGCCCTGTTACTATGGGAGGAACAGGGCGCACGCATGATTTGTTTGGTTATGGAAAATATCGGGGTTAGAGGACTCATCAGCAGACATTCTGCAGTGCTCAGCGAAACGAGACTGGTGGGTCTGGGAAATTCTTTTTTTTTATATATGTAAAAAATTGAGATTCCGGCGTTTGCTCTGGGCGCCTTTGGTCGTTGTTCTAGGCTTCATATCACCCTCAGAACTGCTGCAGAGGCTCTTCTTGCTTCAATGGTAGGTGATAATGAGATTGGTGCGCAAACATACCTACCTGTCGATGTCATTAGGGGTGCGTAATAGCTGCAACACTTGGCCCGCTCGTATTGAAAATACCCTCCTAATTCCCGAAGACACGTTAGTGGTTGGTTCAACTTCGGTTTAAAACACTTATATGAGGCATTAATTACATTAAAACCAAGAAGCGGATCGCGGAGCTTTTTTCTTTTAACATGATAGCGTCAAAGGTGCACTAATGAGGAATCTGAACTCGTCTTGTTACCGCGGGAACTCTATCTACACGTTCCGGGCATTCTGTGCGGCCGATTGCTTTAATTAGATTGGATTAAACGTCGCGGCTCCTGCCTTTTTTTGAACCGAATGCGCTAGTTACGCGGAGTCAACCAACGCGTGGAGTGCCTTCAGCCAGTCCAGTGGCGGCTTCGCTTTCGCTTTTATTTTGTTTTTTTTAGGTTTCTGTGAATAAACAGTTTCAGTCACAGACAATATAGCCTCAAATTAGTCCCACGAAAATAAAGATACACGAACTCTTTTATTTACGTATCACTCCGCCGATGGCAGAGTGGCAAAGCCGCCGCAGGACTGGCTGACGCGTTGGTTGACTCCTCCTACGTACCGCGTTGAGTACAAAAAAAAAAAAGGCGGTAGCCGGTAAGTTTAATCCGATTTAATTAGGGCAATCGGCCGCACACGACAATAATTCCAAGTTTCTAAGAATGCCTGGAACGTGTAGATAGACTTCCCGCGGTAAATAGAGGAGTTCAGATTCCTCTTTAGTGCACCTTTAAGGCTCCCCTTCTGTTGTTGTTGTTACCTTCCGCAGAAAATCAGGCGTCGTCATAGTCGTCGGCGTTGTGAGCGAAAAATCCCTGGAAAATTAGCCCAGGTGGGCCACCCAGGTCACTTGTGGCATCATCATCACAACCTGCCCACCGTATTGTGAGAAAACTGACCACCGTGGCAGGTGGCAGCTAAATTAATGACTGGTCTCGAGAGGTTGCCAGTGTAGAGCAACCTGGATCGCACAAGCCCTGCCGGTGGCAGCACCTGCAGTGTAGTGGCGCATCTTTGAACCGCTGCATCATATAGGCAGGAGTGGACTGAGGACTCGCAGGGACCCATGAATGTAAATTCGTGAATGACCAACTCCGCATCTATGGTCTATTGCGTCATACCCTTAGCGCCTGCTAAAGTGTCCCCTCCAATTTTTTTATTTATTTTTATTTATTTATTTATTTCTGATACCCTTATGGCCCACAGGGCATTATTGAGGGGAGTGGTACATAGATATAAAATGAAACTCTTACAAAAAGGGGTTTAACACATACATAGGCATGCCTACAAAAAAAAAAGAAGCTAGCTGCAAGAAAATACATGATTCAAAAAAGCGAAACAATATAATAATTAGGAATACCAACACCAAAACGAATAAATTCACAAAAACAGTCAAAAAACATTTCATGTAAACACAAAGATATGAACTAGAACATCACCCTTCGTAGAAACATTGAACGGGTACGATGGCAGAAGGCTATTAACAGAACAAAGTGCATGCGAGAAATATCGCTCCTGTATCTCTTGCACCTTCCCTTAGGGCTTTCCTCAAAGGAAAGTGGTTCGTTTTTCGCATCACCCTGCGAAAGCCTTGGTCACGATCATACGCTCAGATATGTATTTTTTCTTATGGTAAGGTAAATGCGGACAGTACTCGTATGCATTAGGGCTGCTTTAGGTTTCTGTCAATACTATAATTTCTAACTGAAACCTTCCATTGAGAGATTTGAGGTTTACTTCGGTAACACTTCAAAGAAGAATAGCAAGTTGGCCTAATTGGATGTAGGTCATCACGCGCCGATTATCTCTATGTATGTATAATGTATATTTGCCACAATAACAGCTTAGTTGCGAGACAGCGCTTGTGGTGTATACTCTTCGCCTTTGTCCTTCGTCCGCGTGCGCTGAATTTTTGCTTCCAAGAGGCAGGGACCGTGCCATAGTTCTCTACTGGACTTCATCAAATCAGCTAGCCTTTTTTTCATTAATTTAATCACTACTACATCTTTCATCACACCTTCGCCCGTCATTGATGCCCCGAGGCAATAAATCTCGCTTAAAAAAAAAAGATGAGGTATTCAAAGGTTGCCACTATCATACATGAACACTCCGCGCGAATTATGCGCTCGATGTCTCAAAGCTGTGAAACAAATGTCGCTGTCAACACAAGCCACACAGCCGCGTCCACGAAGCGCTAGTGAGGTGCATTTAGCAGATGGGACTATTCAGTGAGGCGAGTTGGGAATTATTTTGGAAGCGGCTCTAAAAGAAACGTCAGGTGACAGTCGCAGCATTAGCCACTGTATGGACCTGTCAAAAGACAGAGCTGGCAATACAGTATAGTAATGGCCGCACGCTGGTTCCCCGAAAAGTGCTCCACTAAAGTACCGCGGGTAGCGTAACGGGACAGTTATCCTGCACGTCTCAGGATGTATTTTGGTGAGGGGGGGGGGGGGGGGGAGCGGAGAAAGGGATGAGAGGAGACAACAAATGTAAATGACCGCCATCTTAGATACGAGAAACCGAAACTATGCTGCCATTTCGTCCCCTGACGTCATACTCGCATAGTTCCACCTCTATGTACCATATTGGACCGTGACGTCATCACTGACACGTGGCAGGCGGTTGTTTCTACAATGCTATTGTAGATATCGCTGCAAGTCTTAATGCGCGAGATGCGCTGTTTTCTACCCGCCGCGGTGGCTCAGTGGTTAGGCGCTCGGCTACTGATCCTGAGTTCCCGGGTTCGAACCCGACCGCGGTGGCTGCGTTTTTATGGAGGCAAAGCGCTAAGGCGCCCGTTTGCTGCGCGATGTCAGTGCACGTTTAAGATCCCCAGGTGGTCGAAATTATTCCGGAGCCCTCCACTCGGCACCTCTTTCTCCCTTTCTTCTTTCACTTCCTTCTTTCACTCGGTTCAGTTGTCCGACGATATATGAGACAGATACTGCGCCATTTCCTTTCCCCAAAAACCAATTATTATTATTATTAAGTTTTCTAGTTGCAGTCACAGATGGAGCTTTGATCTAAGTGTGGTAGGAGACCTCACGAAATCTCGAAACGTGATCAGTAGTTGCTGCCACAGATGGCGTTGTCATCAAGGGTGGTAGCAGACCCCACGAAATCTCGAAACGTGATGAGTAAGCGCTATCGCTCTTAAAAGGCCGAGCTTGCTGTACCTGCCCGGGCCCTGTCGCGACGTGCAATCTCTTAGGGAATGCATGAGCATTATGAACCTTCCATCCCGCGCAATAGTGACAGCGCCAGGATGGTAAGCGGCGTGTGTGGTTCTGTTTTTAGAATAGTTGTTGAAGGAAAATACGGCGGGCCTTATTCGAACTTCGCGCCGAATATTCGAAAAGTATTGGAAAACTCGAGAACGTATTCTAATCATTTAGATTAGCATTAAACATGCACTATTTGATTCACTTGACGAATCAAATAGTACAACTATAGTTCCACGAAATGAATAGTTGGATATTCGAGTCGCTATTGAAAATTTTCGAATATTGGTACATCCCTAGTTTTCAATAATGGTACCAGAAACTGCTAGAGTTTTTCTTAATGTACCACCACTTACATTAGATCGCAGGCATGTACGCAGTGCGAGTGTATCCGCACGGCGACGTAATGATGGCTGGCATACACTAGCACGCAAGCCTTGGTAATTTTTGGAGGAATATCACTATCGCTCAAGTGGCCGCGGGAACAGCGCTCTGGTGTTTGCCTCTTCTATGTCCCTGTGTCTTTTGGCGCTGTTCTTTACTTTCGGTCTTGCCTATGAATTGCCAACTAACCAGATCAGTCACCCCTGCAAGTTAACGGACTAGTTTAGCCGACAAACGCATGACACCACACCCTGGTCGCGGGCTCATTGGCCCGGAAACTATTGCAACAGGTGTTGAAACATTAACAATGTAAAATATCTCGGGTCACTGGCCTCAAACGTGATGTATACACTGAATGGTGTAAACAGTCGCACCGATTTGGGTTCCTGTTTTTACCGCACTCCTCAACTGGTAGTGTACGTAGGTATCGCCGATACTGAAGTAATGTAAGCTCGTTTACTGCCTACAATACGTGTCACCGATTCGCTTGAGTTTCAGACATCTGATTCTCTAGCATATCTCCGGCTTTAGAACCACACCATAGCTTAGGAAATTAGCAAATATGAAGGCTTGATATTCCCTCTCAGCGCCGATTGCATGTAGTCAAGGAATTACGGAGCAGAGCGCGAAAAGCTCCGCGGTGCCCCACCGTGAACCGCACGGCGGGTCAGTGGCTGTGACCAAACTTAGTTTAAGCTTCTCTGCACGGGAAAAATACTACAACACTTAAGATGCGTACTTAGGAGTGGTGAGGAGCACGAAACGTTTTTTTTTCACAACGACTTACCCAAATAGATAACAAATAACCCGAGAAAATTTTGGGAAGCGATAAATCCCCAGCAGTAACACGTCATCACCCTTACTAATGATAACGGCGACTCTGTCAGTGATGCTCAGTGTGCCTATATATGCAATACAGCATTTTAATCAGTATTCACGAAAGAACCTGAAGAATCATTTCTTTCACTACCTTGCATTACCGAACTGGCAATGCCACCCATCATTTTCTTTGAAAATTGCAAAATTTCCTGCGCAATCGACAAATTAAAAATTACATCATCGGCTGGAACCGACGAGATTAATTCAAAGTTTCTGAAGAAAACCTAGGACATTTCTTCAAAGTTTTTGTGCTTATTGTTTTCTCAGTTACTCGTCACAGGTATCATCCCAGAGGACTGGAAGATAGGGAAAATCGTTCGTGTGTTCAAGTCAGGTAACAAAGATTCGCCGTTTTACTACCGCCCCATTTCGCTGACTAGCATCCCTTGTAAACTCATGGAACACTCCCAGGTAATACATCATCTAGATTGCATAAATTTTTCACTCCATCCCAACATGGATTTCAAGAAGGCCTATCATGCCAGACGCACCTTGCTACCTTCCTTCGATTTCCATTTCAACCTTGATGCTAACTCACAAACTGACACCATCTTTTTAGACTTTGCCAAAGCATTCGATAAGGTACCTCTTAAACGTCTACTATTCAAATTTTCCTAATTTAACTTAATTGCACCCGGAAATTATTACAAGGATAAAGAAATTATTCACACATCGTTCACAGCCCTTTGTTCTTAACAACTGCTGTTCTTACCGACTACCTGAAACACTGGGCGTTCCACAATGAACTGTCCTTGGTGCCCTCCTATTTCTAATTTATATTAACGACTTGCCACAAAATGTGTGATGTCATTTCCGTCTGTTCCCCGACAATTGCGTTATTTATGCCCCAGTTACCAACAACGCTGTTCATGAATTCCTCCAGGACAACCTTAACCGCAATCAAGCACGGTGCAATCACTGGTCGATGACACTTAAGCCCAATAAATGTAAGCTCATGTCTTTTCATTGCCGTCCGAGTCCGCATTCATTTGCGAATACAATTTCTGGTTTCCCTGTCAAACTTTCCCCGTCCTATAATTACCTAGGGATCCATTGTGGCGCGAGCATGTAACGAACCTAATCTCATCTGGGAATAAAAAACTAGGCTTTCTTAAACGCCATTTTCTAGACGACCCACAAATGTAAAGTTCCTTGCTTATAAAACATTGATCAGGTCAAAACTTCAGTATGCATTCGCTGTTTGGAATCCACAACAAGTACACCTCATTGATTCATTAGAACCCGTGCAAGACAGAGCCACCCGTTTCATTCATCATTCATACTCATCCGATATAAGTGTTTCATCTCCCAAGCTACAGTCCGAATTATCCATTATTTTCTTCCGTCTCCGCATCTCTAGCCGGTGTCTATTTCTCTTATTTTATGAATCCCAACTCAGACAGCAGCCATACACCTGCCCACCGCCATCACGCATGTCTCACCTCATAGGTCATCCGTTGAAAGTTTCACGCTAACGTGCCTGCACGAATACATTTTCCAAACCATTTTTCCTCCAAGCAGCAAGCGACTGGAATGACCTTCTCAGTGAAATCGCAGCCATCACCTGCCCATCAACTTTTCTAGATAAAGTCACGTCGCACCTGTCGTCATGAAAAAAAAAAGTTATACTTTCTGATGCTAACCCCACCCCTTATGTTTACCACCGAAAAAGGGGTTATTTAACAAAATTAAAATGAAATGAAATCCAATGAGTGCATAAATTACTCAGGAGAGGCGAAAAACAAATTTCCCCAAAGTACTCGCGATATCGGTCGAATTTCGTCCGAGTGCCTCTCTTAAAACCAATTTTCTTCGAGTGCTTGTTGTAAGCTTCGAACTCCTTCCCTTTTGTATTTAATAACTTCGCGAAACAATTTTATGCCAATGAGCGCCTGGCCATGACACCCATTTTCTTCGTTGAAGGAGGAGAAGGTGAATATGAGGACAGCAAGGCCAGATAACTTTCTCGCTGTTGGTGGACATCTGAACCGCACCGTGCGAGGACATAGAAGGGAGATAAAGTAGGAAGAAAAATGAGTATTGTGCGTATATTCTCCTTCAATGGTAATGTTATCGACCCTTGTTTGAAGAAAACCGGGACCGGGGTCGGAGAGTTCGCCAGTAATGTCTCACCTGGGCGACTGTATTCTGTCTTTATTTCAGCGTGTTTTTGTATGCGATCTGTTAAGCTCCGCGTTCCTGCCCTGACTGCTGCTTGTGAGGCAACATCCCGCTTTATAATGTTGTTGGAGAAGTTGTGGTGTTTTAAAAGAAATTTTAGCTTGCAATTTGATTTGATTTGATTTAGGGGGTTTAACGTCCCAAAGCTACTCAGGCTATGAGGGACGCCGTAAAGGCGCGAATGTCCGGACCCCGTAGAGTATCTGTTACGGGTCCAATTGGACTTATTTTTGGAAATGTGGTGGAGAGTTTGAAGGATGCTGCACACCCGCCACCTGCTGGCCCGGTATTGCACTGCCTCCGGGATCAGCCTTGCCTTTAGCGCGTCTTTACTATCCTGTCTTTCTATCCCATCTTTCAACTCTCCTACTATCTGCACGTGGTAGCGATTGTGGCTCGTCTTGCGCCAGTGAGCAGGCCTGTGCACTTTCCTTTTCGTTCTTCCTGGCGACAGACAGACAGACAGACAGACAGACAGACAGACAGACAGACAGACAGACAGACAGACAGACAGACAGACAGACAGACAGACAGACAGACAGACAGACAGACAGACAGACAGACAGACAGACAGACAGACAGACAGACAGGCAGACAGACAGACAGACAGACAGACAGACAGGCAGACAGACAGGCAGACAGACAGACAGACACAGACAGACAGAGGGACAGACAGAGGGACAGACAGACAGACAGAGGGACAGACAGACAGACAGACAGACAGACAGACAGACAGACAGACAGACAGACAGACAGACAGACAGACAGACAGACAGACAGACAGACAGACAGACAGACAGACAGAGGGACGCCGTAGTGAAGGGCTCCGGAAATTTCGACCACCTGGGGTTGTTCAGCGTGCACTGACATCGCACAGTACACGGGCCTCTAGAATTTCGCCTCCATCGAAATTCGACCGCCCCTGCCGGGATCGAACCCGCGTCTTTCGGGTCAGCAGCCGAGTGCCATAACCACTGAACCACCACGGCGGCTTTTAGATTGCAATTACGAGCGCCCCGCACATCTGATATTACGCCGTATGTTCGACTGCTTTTTCATGACTGAATACTCTGTCTACAGAGCGCGCGCTTGAAAGACATACAAAATTTTTAATTTAGCAAACTTGAGAATGTCTGGGCAGTTGCAACTGCTCTGAAAGTCTGCCAGCTTTTACAAAGCATAAGTTTCTTGCTGTATCAACTTCAAAATCTGGATAAGAATATCGTAAAATTCATTACCAAGAAGGTCTGCGTGAGGGCCTCCCCGGGCGCAGGGTGGTCATATGAGCGGTTTTCTGACCCTAAGTCCAGCCAGATACTGACCCAGCCCAATGGATCAGCCCGATAAGGCCAGTCCGGCACTCAAGATTCTCTCATAAAATCTGGTACAACCTCGCAATATTAAGGTCGGTTTCTAACTCCATGTGGCAGAGACATGAATAACGGCTAAAAAGTTCGGTACTACATTCTTTTCTGAAGTAGTCGTGGATGACCACAACGCCGGAAAGAAAAATGCCTAGGGAAAGAAAAAGAAATAAGACATGGAGAGTGCTAAACTGCTGTTTTCAGTTCATAGGAAAAAGAAAAAAAACGGAGAAACCAGCGGGGACTGGGAGGGCATATTGCCGCCTTCGTGCCCCAGTAACGAAAACGAAGCGCCGAGGGAGTCGACACACTTGAGCGGTGCTCGTGGAAGCGAAGATGAATGACACCCGGGGGGTTTCATCGGTGCCCGAGAAAGGCCGTTCCGAGTGAGCTACTCAGTGGAATCGCGATGACAAAGTCTCGTAGGGTGCCTACGCTCAGTTCCGAATTTCCAGGAAATCACGGCTCTGGCGTCATTGCTTTCCTTGTAAAAAGGCGCCCCGTGTGAGCATCTCGACTGCGCTAATGCAGCCGTCTATCGAGATTTATTTTTGCCTGCTTCGGGGAGCGTATTTCTAAAGGTGTCGTTATACGTACTGTTGAGGCACTGAGAAATGTCCCGTATGAGAAGCCGTATTAGGACTAAAGAGCGGCGTTTGGACCCTCGTTCGAAAGGTGGTGCATGGAACTGCTGCAATAGAAAATCCATCCTTCAAGGCCAAAGTGCAGTGCTGCACTGCGTCAGTGTTCTCACCCGATGAAGTGAAAACTGTGCCGCGAAAAACCGTCCAGCGGCAAATGTGAACGATCAGCTGTTTTTCCCTTTTCACTGAGACATCGAGGCTCTCGTGACCTTCCACGCGCATCAGCAAGCGTTGTTTTTGCTCATGTTCCCTGCAAATGAGCCGTGCTGCCGCTGCGAGCGGAAATCAATTTTTGAAACCACGGTGCACGCGAGCACTTCCACCGTTAAACTAACAAACATCTCTCGTGCGTTAAGTGGTGACCACACCAAAATGAGCCAAAGTGAAAGAAAACGCAGAATCATCCTTGCAAGTGGCCTACGTTTTTCTTTTTTTACAAAAAGGAATTAAATCTGTTTCCGCACGTGTGCATAGCTTCACGTAGTAATAATGACGAATATAAAAGTACTGCACATGATTGGTGTTGGCAAGGGGCGGGGGAGGGACTGCGAAGGTGTTAAAAGAAAAGGTGAAGAGAGAGAGGGAAGAGGAAAAGTGCACGGCTCGCTCTGCAGCAATTTTGTTTGTCGAGTTTGTGAATTCTAGCCGCGGAGAGTTCTTGTAATATCCTTCTTCCGAGCACCGAAGCCAGTCGTCTGGCGTGAGGTTTATGCTGTACCCGCACTTCTTTCATCTTTTTTTCTTCTTCTTTCAGGCATCGCAGCGCGCCTGACTCTTGCGTTTCGTTGGTCCCTGGCGCAGTCATTAACCACCTGCCGCCAGCTTTCAGACCGGGCTGGCGGTTGATTTGTGTCGTCTCTGGTGCTGGAACTTGTCACCCTTCTAGGCAAAAGTGGTGCCCCGGGAGCGCAGGGGCACACGTGCTGCGCTAAAAGAGCCCGGCTGCTGCAGTTGGATCACTAGTCTTATGCCTGTGCCATTATCTGCAGGAATCTGTAGCTTTTGGTTCTAAAACTGAGTTTTCTGTTGTCTGTAAAACGCAATTATCGCAACGAGGGTAATAAAATAATTTATTGATCACGTATCTCTGTGTCGGTGCGCGACGTACATTTCGAAGAAAACAAAACAAAAACAAACGGACGCAAACAAGATGGAACACAAGAGTCCGGCCTGTAAAAGGAAGAGCGACACATAGAGTCATTAGAGCGTTCCTGACATCAACGAACAAGTTACAATGGTTCTTTGAGGAATGCTTGTTTTTTTTTTCTTTTCAACATTTTTTCTTAGCCACGAATTGATGTTTAAAGTTATGAGGAATGCTTGTTTTTTTTTCTTTTCAACATTTTTTCTTGGCCACGAATTGATGTTTAAGGTTATGATGCTTGCAGTGTGCGTATGTTTTAGCAGTGGCTGATTGTATCATAGAAATTATGGACGTTTGTAAAGACTGCGCATAGCGCCGTGGGCGTCGGCGAAAACCAACGATTCGTTTTCATTAGCATTCTCAGGATGCTGATCTTGTGCTTGGAAAAAATAGCCTTATACGGATAATTGTGTGCATAAATTTCTATTTGTATTAGCCGGCATTGTTATGTTTAGATATCACGTGGTTAGTAAATTTTTTATACTATCACCGCTCATAGAAAGAGGAATCTTGAATAGCTCGTCGGAGGAGAGGACATATACCAACTTATGACGCATGTGTTTTTTCACCTGCTTGCCACATTATCGTTGTCCACTTAGATAGTTATCACTCATTTATCATTGTTTATAAACAATGAAGCATTGCGAAGCTCTCGCCTTAAATTTGGTTTGGTTTGGTTTATGGGGGTTTAACGCCCCAAAGGGACCCAGGCTATGAGGGACGCCGTAGTTAAGGGCTCCGGAGATTTCGACCACCTGGGGTTCTTTAACGTGCACTGACATCGCACAGTACACGGGCCTCTAGAATATCGCCTCCATCGAAATTCGACCGCCGCTGCCGGGATCGAACCCGCGTCTTTGGGGACAGCAGCCGAGCGCCATAACCACTGAGCCACCGTGGAGGCCGAAGTGCGGATGATGTTGAAATTTAATTACCTCAGTTGCGTTCAGGGATTTTTCAAAGTACACTTGCACTCCCACAGTCACAGGAAAATTCGCGAGGTAAATTAAAATCAAAAGACCGTTCTTTGTTGCCTCATTCCACTGATCAAAGTTCCACGAAGCGCCCTTTTCCACGAAGAGTCAAATCTGCATTCAGAAATATAATGCGTCAAAGACGTTTCGGACTTTCAGAAGCCATCCTATAGACGGCCGTCTTCGTGAGTAAAAGTCGATTTGCGCACTGGCATTTAAATTGTATTGTGATGTGCTCATGTTTTACGGTGAGAAGCGCTGGGCGTAGCACATTTGAGCATGAAACGTCCAGTGCATGGCTTGGAATTGCGACGTAGTGCTGATAAATCATAGCGGATGCTGTTAAGGCGGATTCACACCAGCGAGTCGCAAACGTCGCGATACCGATTTCGGGCAATTATAGTTAAGGTTCCCGAAGCACTGGGAAAGCGGAGAGGGAACCTAGCAAATCGATTTAGACCTGTCGCGTGACCTCCGCGACTCACCGCCAGTATGAATCGGCCTTTATAGTTCCCACAGACCACTTTCACTCTTTTTACTCCCCCAACATCGGGCACAGAGCTTCCTTGGCAAGGGTTTCTATGACCGAAGTGACCAGCTCACAAGGAGAACCCGCACTAGTCAGTCGTTGTAACTGAAATTGCACGCTGTTCTGCATTTCATGTGGGCAAGACTTATCAAGAGCGGCGCGCAGGCAGTTTTTGGCTATTCCCCTTTTTATAAGCTTTGAATGAGCTGACTGGTGGTTTAAACTACCTTTTTTTTTTAGCGAAGCCTGTACCTCCAGCACACTTGGGTTCCACTAGTACTCGTAACAATACAGATGTCCAAAAACTGCAAGCATCCCTGCGACGGCAACTCATAGGTGAAGCTCAACCGAAAGGCGCACTCACTGAAGATTTGACGAATTTGGTTCACTACTGTAATGGCCCCTTCTCGAGATACGCCTTTCAAGGAAATGGCATAATCGTCTACATATCTCAGAATCTTAGCAGAGTGGGCTGTGTCAAGGTTTGCAGCGATTCGCTTGTCACAATATGATAAAAAGATGTCGCATAACAAAGAGGCGATTTATGCTTCTGAATGCAAACACCATGCTTCTGAATGAAATTCTTTCCCTCAAAATTAACTATGGTCGAAGCAAGATAAAAACGGAGCAATTCTACAAAGTCATCCACACTCATGCCACATGCGTTTTGAAAAGCCACTGAGCCGTAGTCATCTATGGTATCCTTAAGAGCACAAAGCAGTTTGTCTTGTGGTATAGAATCAGAAAGGCCAACAATGTCCATTGAAAAAGGAAACAACGATTCATCTGCGCTTAAATGGTCACTAAAAAATATGATGAGCGCTTCAGAATTCCGAATTAAGAACGGGTCCTCAAAGCTGAGCATGCGTAGGTGTTTCTGAAGAAACTTCGAGACTGCCCCCTGCCACGTTCTGATACAATGGCTCTAAAAGGAACATCTTGTTTGTGGGTTTTTGCAGAAAAGGAAATGCTAAGTGATGCGCTGGACGCACCCTTGACAGTCGAGCAGAGCCTCTCCAGATTAAAAGTTTCACATAAACCTATCGCTAGTTTCTTCAGCTTAGCGGCGCTAAACTTCGAGGGGGAGAAGTTTTTTTGAAACAGCTTCTCTCGCTTTTTGACGATTAACCGAATTGGGCAGAACAGCAAAAATACCCTCTTTATCGGAGAGAATTAAGGCAAGATCATTCTGTTTAAGGTACTCAACAGACTTTTTTTACATCAAGTTTTTGCTTCTGTTGCGGCCGCTTCGTCAAAAGGGAATTTACACCTTCTGAAACACACCAGCCTTTTTCCTACTCTGGGGCACGTCTAGCGATATTTTTGACAAACGACAACAGCTATACCGGGGAATTATCAGGTTCCGTGGAGAACTTACGACCTTTGGACAACACCAAATCAACATATGTAGGAACACCACAGTCACCAATGTAGCTAACTTTACCTGGCAGCGGATTTTTTTTTTTTACTTTGAACCCAATCGAGAAGCGCGGGTAGGCATAGAGACCAAGTAGTTCAGTGATAAAGCTACACTCACGAGAGTACCTTCTATACATGGCATCACAGTTTTCTGCTTCCCCAACTTGGGATGCTGCGAGGACCCGTAGGCAACCTAAAAGATGTCGGACTTGCCTCCATAGTTCGGACCGTAGTATCTTCCTCAGTATGGTAGAATGCCTTTGTGAGGGAACACACGGGGAGAAGGGTAGAATGACCTCTGGAAGGACGAGCCGGTGGTTCAAGGCGAAGGCACACACGCGCGCACGACAGGTGACAATGGCCGTCAAGTTAACAAGTGTAATGGCTGAATTCCCACAAAGAAAGGAAGGTAGAGCAGAGCCCATTGAACTAGAAAGTAACGCATTTAAAAGGCAAAGGCGGCTTTTGCAAACGCGCAAAACGACAGGGACGAAGAGAAGAATGCACAAGACACACCGCGGAACTTCAACTGAGGTTTACTACAAGGAAAACCTCACATATACAAGATTCGTAATCACACCTGATAGAAAGCAGACACCATCACGTGACACTGGCATGCGGACGCGCGTGGAACAAGTTAGCATCAATATAGTTGAATTCCTTAATGAATAAAACCTGCAAAAACCCACGAACAAGATGTTCCTTTTAGAGCCGTTGTATCTGAACGTGATACGTGGCAGGGGGCAGTCTCGAAGTTTCTTCAGAAACACCTACGCATGCTCAGCTTTGAGGACTCGTTCTTGATTAAGAATTCTGAAGAGCTCATCATAGTGTCAGTGACCAGGAAAGCACAGATGAATCGTTGTTTCCTTTTTCAATGGACGTTGTTGACCTTTTTGAATCTATACCACAAGACAAACTGATTTGTGCTCTTAAGGATACCATAGATGACTACGGCTCAGTGACTTTTCAGAACGCATGTAGCATGAGTGTGGATGACTTTGTAGATTTGCTCCGCTTTTATCTTACTTCGACCATAGTTAATTTTGAGGGAAAGAAATTTCATTCAGAAGCATGATGTTTGCATTCAGAAGCATATATCGCCCCTTTGTTTTGCGACATTTTTTTTATCATATTGTGACAAGCGAATCGCTGCAAACCTTGACAAAACCCACTCTGCTAAGATTTTTAGATATGTAGACGATTATGCCATGTTCTTGAAAGGCGTATCTCGAGAAGGGACCATTAATATAGTGAACCAAATTCGTCAAATCTTCAGTTAGTGCGCCTTTCGGTTGAGCTTCACCTATGAGTTGCCGTCGCAGGGATGCTTGCAGTTTTTGGACATCTGTATTGTTACGAGTACTAGTGGAACCCAGGTGTGCTGTAGGTACCAGCCTCGCTCAAAAAAAAGGTATTTTAAACCACCAGTCAGCTCATTCAAAGCTTATAAAAAGGGGAATAGCCAAAAACTGCCTACGCGCCGCTCTTGATAAGTCTTGCCCACATGAAATGCCGAACAGCGTGCAATTTCTGTTACAACGACTGTATAGTGCAGGTTTCCGTTGTGAGCTGGTCGCTTCGGTGATAGAAGCCCTTGCCAAGGAAGCTCGATGCCCACCGAAGCACTGCCTAAGTGAAGAACCGCACCGCCGGAGACCCGTGGCTATGCCGTACTTCCACCAGATTTCACATCGCCTCAAAAAAGTGGCTATAATATGTGAGGTCCCGGTGATCTTCACGGCGCCCAAGAAGCTTTCAGGCATTTGCAATATGGTGCAGGGAAATGGAAAAAAGAACGGGTGCCGCACTAAGCACGTAGACAGGTTCATTCCCTGCAAAACAGGGGTGGTGTACTGAATACCCCTCACATGTGGGAATTGTTACATAGGGCAAACTGGACGTTGCCTGAATGTTTGACTTCAGGAGCACCGCGCAGCCGTTGAATCATTGGCGGGGGGCTGTGAACTGGCGAAACATTGTCGCCATTGCCATAACTGCACTCCCAGGTTCCGACAATTGTCCTGAAAAAATTACCGACCCAGCTTAGCAGGGAAATTTTTGAAGCCTACAGCATTAGAAATGAAAATGACCGTTGCATAAGCACCACTTCCGTATCCTTATCCAAGAAGGAATTCAACTATCTTGATGCTAACTTGTGCCACGCGCGCCCGCATGCCAGCGTCACGTGACGGTGTCTGCTGTCTATCAGGTGCGATTACGAATTTTGTATATATGTTGTTCTCCTTGTAGTAAACTTCAGTTGAATTTCCGTGGTGTGTCTTGTGCATTCTTCTCTTCGTCCCTGTCATTTTGCGCGGTTGCAATATGCCCTCCCCTCTCCAATTAAACCTGCCCATTGCCAGCTGCGGCCACCTTACCCTAGCGAGCTACCTGGTCTCATCTGCTTTCTGCCGCCCCTGCTACCCGTGCATACTTTTAGAATCCAGCCGGTTACCCTTAGCGACCACCGGTTATCTTGCCTTCGCATTGCATGCCCCGCCGGTGCAGGTTTTCTTCTTGATTTCGGCTAGGATGTCATTAACTCGCGTTCGTTCCTTAGGCCACTTTGCTCTGTTCCCGTCCCTTAACATTACTCCTACCACTGTTAGCTCACAGCGTTGTCCTCAATTTAAGTTTAACCCTTTTCTGTAGCCTCCACATTCCTGCCCCATCGGTAAACACCGGTATGACACAGCCGTTATACTAAACTTTCCTCCTGAAAAAAATATTGGGAAACTTCTATTCATTTCCCGAGAGTGCCCGCTGTTATGATCAGGGATCAATCTCTAGCCTGAGTGGAGTTTCACGCGGACTCCCGTGGACTGACCGATGGGTCAGTCAGGCAAGAGGCGGCAGCGCGGCGTGTATTCCCGGCGCAGCCACGGCGGCGGCGCCGACAGCAGAAAGGGTCCCTACCCTGTGTTGCAGGAAGGAAAGGTATGTCCTCACCTCACCGACAAGCAATTTCAGCTGCGCGCACAACCCCAGCCGGAAGGCGGGAAGCGAAGGCTCCCATACCCTCTGAGAATGGCACGGCGAGTGGTGGGAGCCGTTTTTGCCACGGGCCAAAGTAACGAGATGACAACAACCTTCATAGAAGTTGGGACGCTTCCTTCAGAACGACGTCATTGCATCCGAGAGGCTGTCCCTTGCCACCAAAACAGCTGCGAGAGTGCGCCGGTGGCGCCTCCTGCTGTGGGAGGATCGCCAGTACTTCACGAGTGCACAGCTAACTGGGTCATTCCTCCCCTAGGGATATGAGAATCTCAGACTCTACTTAAGCAGCTGGACAGCATGTGTATAGTGTGTGCTTACATCTTGTATTTTCTCACGTGCTCTCACATGCGGATCTTTAATCCTGTAAATATGTAGAATAAATCCTGCAATCTAGTCCTTAAACACGTCTCCTGCCGCACCATTCCTGACCTGAACCCGTTCCCCCAATCTTGTCCTCAACACTGCAAAATTCACTCTACTTCATTCTTATTTTCCTAGTTATTTCACTCTCGTGGTCCGGACTTACGGTCCCCACCTGCCTTATGTAGACGCATTACCTTACTATTTCCAGCGCTTCGCTGCCCATAATAAACTGCTTTTTCCTTCCGAGACGGTTGAACAATACTTTGATTTTCTGAGTATTAATCTTATACTCACCGTTCTACTTTCCCTGGCTAGGTCCTCGATCATGTTTTGCAATTCGTGCCCTGAGTTACTTAGCAAGCAGTGTAAGTAACGAACCACAGATTGCTGAGGTATTCTCCATTAACTTTTATCCCGAAATCTTCCCAATCTAGATTCCTGAATACCTCTCGAAAACGCCGGTGCATAGTACTGGAGAGATCGTGTCTCCCTGTATGACAGCCTTCTTGATTGAGTTTTTACTGTATACGCTATGGAGGACTATGGTGGCAGCGCAGCCGCCATATATATTTTCTAGAACCTTTACACACACCTCCTCTGCACCCTGGTTACGCAATGTTTGCATGACTATTGACATTTCTACTGAGTCCAATGCTTTCTCGTAATCTATGAAGGTTATATACAGAGCGTTTTTATATTCAGCACATTTCGCTATCGCTTGATTGATGGTGTGAGTGTATATGGCTAATTTCCGTGTAGCCTTTACAAAAGCTAGCCTGGCCACTTGGTTGATGAAGTCTAAGGTAACTGTGACTCTACTGGCGATTACCTTAGTAAATAACTTGTAGGAAATAGACTGCAAGCTGTTCGGTCTGTACTTTTTCAATTCCTTGACGTCAGCTTCCTAGTGGATTAATATAATATTAGCGTTCACCAGTGATAACGGTACACTCGAGGTCATGAGGCATTTTAAATAGAGGGTGGCTAGTTTTTATAGCACAATCTCTCCACCGTCCTTCAACAGATCTGCAATTACCTGATCCTCACCAGCTGTTATTTCCCTTTGCATTGCTTGTAAGGCTTTCTCTACTTCCCATCTGGTTACCGGCGGGGTGTCCAGTTTCTCAACCTCACTGCCCCTGTCATTAGTTTTCTCATCATTTTTACTATTATAGATCTGCGGTTATTTTATAAATATTCGGCTATTTTAACTATCTTATCCATATCGGTAAAGACTTTACCATTCTTGCCTCTTAACGCGTACATACGAATTTTGCATATGCCTAGTTTGCATATGCCTAGTTTCCTATTTGCATATGCCTAGTTCCCTGTTGCATGAGCGAGAGCTTCTGGTCTGCTCGAGGCAGGTCGCGCCAATTTCATCTTCATCAGCATGGCTGGCGATGCCAGCGCCGCTATAAACTAACAATGGGGAGCCGGAGCAACACAGGCCGCCTTACTCGCTTCCGCGCAACCGTCTGCTCCAGTTGCTAAGAGGCGCTGTCTTGCTGCATCACTTGATAGACGTTGGGCAAAGCAATATATCTCTCATTACGGAATAGGTCTGGGCTAGTTGGGAAAACCACGTTTGAGGTTAAGCGCGCAGGAAGACGCGGGCTAGTGAACACGACCGACAAGCTCTCATCCCTGCTTCTGTCATCGAAAGAGGCAAAAAAAATTAATCTATAGGACATAGTTGCCCACAACACGCGTGACGAATTTTATTGATGTGGCTGCATGACGTCAATGAAAATAGCTTTTTTTCCCCAGTTGTGGTTTCGTTAAAAACGATGCGAAAAGGAGGAAAATAAACCATTACTGAAGAAAAAGCCACCTTTTGTTGGCGTCACGGAGCCACGACGTTTTGCTTACTGACACACAGAAGATTGGCGCCAGGATATTCGTACAGACCTGGCCAAAAAAAGTAGAGAGAAGGGGGGGGGGGGGGTTATATTGCCTCGTGGCATTAAGATGAAACAAATAATAAACTGAACAAAACGCTGCGACGAGAGTTTCACATCCTCGCTTACCCACAAGAGCGCCTAAATAATACGGCTGCTTTATTAAGAAGCGTCTTTGTGATCAGGTTGGGAAGAAGTCGCTCGGCAAATTTTGATGTGGCCTGGCAGATTTTAACACTCGCCTTTCAGCTTTCCTGGCCTTCGTCATCGGAGCAAGTGCTGCTGGTCTGATGGGTAAAACATGCCACTTTTGACAGCATGATGCAGAAGGTGCAATGTGTACCGAGGCGGCTATGTTCGGGAGAAGAAAGGCCGCGATGCGCAACGACTACCAGGCGCCTCTAATTGGGAGAAGAAAGGCGGCGGAGAACGCGCGAAACTTGTAAAACTTTGGCTAAAACAGGCAATTCACACATCGGGCCACGCCACTTTGCTTGAAGTGAACTCGTGTTGTGTGCGTGCTGCAGCATTAAGAGATCAAGCTATGAGGAACTGTCGTGTCTCCGGGTGTTCTGCCCACATTATTAAATGGTACCGGCTATTTTGCCTAGCTCGTGACAGCGCGCGCCGAAAAATAATTGGCAATCTCAGGTCAAACCAGACGGCTGGACCAATTCAGTTAACTACAAAGTATGCGAGGTAAGGAATGCGAAACGCTTGCTTTCCAGAACAGCCTGTGCTGGGGTACAACACTCGTCGCCTGGTATAATGCACCACTTAACTCTACATCCTAATAATTATTGAAATTATCAGCCGTAAAAGGCGCCTTCTCGCATTGATTTCATTGCAAACGAGAAGCTTTTATTGGCTTTGGCGAATATGCAACTGAAGCTCGAAGTAAGTTATCCTCATTGTTGCAAAGGTAATTGAAATGTAGAGTATCTGGGTCAAGCGATTGCACTAGAATATGCTACGCACGTTGTAAGATTGTTATTATGAAGGACGAGGAGGAGAGAGACACTTTAATGAAACAGCGCAAAAGGAACGGGACAGAACAGAACAAGCACACATGATCGTATCGGCTGTTCATAAGGCGCCTACTTGCTCGACAGATTAGCTGCGAAAGATGGTATACTTTAGAGTAACTAACTCTGATTCACTATTGCCATCTCTACCAGATCACCCTCACCAATATACTTGAAGCTGTTCAGAATAAAGCCGGGCGATTCATCTTGTCATCGTACTCGAGATTTCAAAGCGTTTTATCTTTGAAGGAAGCGCTCAACATGCCGTCACTCGCAATGCGCAGAAAATTTGCCATATTGTGCTTTTTTAACACTCTCTATCACAGCACTACATCATTTGCCCGGTCGCATATTTTACCGCCACATCATATTTCACGTCACACCGATCGTGTCTACAAAGTTAACCGTATCTTCGCTCGGACGGAAAAGTACAAGAATTCGCCTTTAACCTTGTCAATAAAAGAATGGAATGAGTTGCCCTCCAGTATTGCTACTATAACCCAGCTTTCCTTATTTCAGTCCGAACTGCTAACTTATCTGGAATCCCAGCGCGTTCAGTAACAAGATTTGCTTTTTATATCACTTATTCGCGAACGAATAAGTTCGCATTCTTTGTTATTTGTGCATTTTTTGTAACAGTGTTTATGTTGTTATGTTGTTTCTCAACTTCCCATATTAGCCACCTGAAGTAGTTTTTCGTCCTTGAAAATTGTGCTCTGATTTATCCCCCCCCCCCATGTAATTCGCCCAGTGGGCCCGTAGGGTATTTGAATAAATAAAACAATATCTGGTACCACCCTGTCTTGGTAGAATACCAAATTTTCGGAGTTCCGCGCAGTAGCTGCAGTTTTCTCTTCGAAACGGCGCGTCGCCACAATACGCTGAATGCAGCCGAACGGGAGTGGGGGACCCAACATGCCCCCGCCGAGAGCGGTGTCTTCCCCTAAAAGCGTTGCTTGCCATCGAGGCAACGTGCTAAGTGTCCCTCCTCCTCCTCTATCGTCCGCGCGTGGTTCGCTTTCTCGACGCTAGGGATAGCGGCGATCTCTGCCCGACAGAAATCTGGTTCATACAAACGCGGTCGGGTCGGGCTGGGCCAGCCCGACATGTGGCGCGTCCCGACTCGACCCGCAACGTCGGGCTCATGTAAACAAGGCTTAAGCCTGTTTCACATGCAAGCGAACCGCTCGCGAATTCCGCCGCCACGGCGAATACACCCTCTCTCAAGCGGCGGAGGAAGCTCCAGCGGCTGGAGCGGCGAGGTTTGGGCATGTTGGAAATTTTCCCGGCGGCGACGCGGCGGCACCGCACCTCAACCAATGACGGCCCGGCGTTGCCACGCGAGTTTGTACGCCGCACGTACAAACTTTTGTTTAAAAAAGATATTGTATAAAGTGCTGTTTAATGCTTAAAACACAAGAATTATATTTATTTAAATAAACTGTGAAAAGAAATGACAAAATAATGCTTATATGTTACGCTTTTTTGTGTTTGCAGGCCACCAAAACCGGTTGCAAGCGCATATCTTTTGCCAGCAACATTGGTTTTCGCCGCGGTGGGGAACGCGCAGCGGAGATGCATGTGAAACGAAAGCTCGCGAACCGCTTCGCAGCGCCGCGCCGCGGTTCGCTCTGTTCGCCAATCCGCTTGCATGTGAACCGCCCTTTAGAACCCCGCCGCTTTTGCCGCTCTAGCTGCCACGACGTCTCAAGCGTCTCAAGGGCGGTTCACATGCAAGCGAATTGGCGAACAGCGGCGCGGCGCTGCGAAGCGGTTCGCGAGCTTTCGTTTCACATGCATCGCCGCTGCGCGTTTCCCACCGCTGCGAAAACCAACGTTGCTGGCAAAAGATATGCGCCTGCAACCGGTTTTGGTGGCTTGCGAACACAAAAAAAGCGTAATATAAAAGCATTATTTTGTCATTTCTTTTCACAGTTTATTTAAATAACTATAATTATTGCGTTTTAAGCATTAAACAGCACTTTATACAATTTATATTTTAAACAAAAGTTCGTACGTGCGGCGTACAAACTCGCGTTGCAACGCCGGGATGTCATTGGTTCAGATGCGGTGCTGCCGCGTCGCCGCCGCGAAAATTTACAACTTGCCCGAACCCGCCGCTCCAGCCGCTGGGGCTTTCTCCGCCGCTTGAGAGAGGGTGTACTCGCCGCCGCTGCGGAGTTCGCGAGCGGTTCGCTTGCATGTGAAACAGGCATCAGAACAGGTTTTTGCCTGCGGCGGCAGGATTCACTAGTGTTTTTGCTTGCATGTGAAACAGGCTTTAGGAATAAAGTACTGGCCGGAAAAAGCGGTTAGAAGTTGTGAAATGTTAACAGATAAGTTTGCGCAACACGACACTAAAAAAAATGCCAGATGCATCGCCAATGTTTTAACAAAGACTACATACAATCTGGATGCTTTCTTTTAAAGCGCGAGTTTAAGGAATTGAACAAGTCGTCAAAAACAGCGTTTCGCGACCCTGCATAAATATTCACCGAAATCATGAAATATGATTATGCGCAGTACAATTTATTGCCTTATAAGCGCTCGTACAAGGGTATTAAGCTAAGCGGTAGGACACACAACAAAATACAAATCGTAAAGCTAACTTTATTCGAGGCCAGTACTAAAATCCAGTGAAAAAGAACATTTGCTCCACTAAGGTTAGGTGTTCATCTTCCGAGTCCGTATGAAGCCAAGCACTGCAGGAGGGAGGTAAGGGAAGTAACGGGAGACAATGGCAGTGCTGCAAGAGAGCATGCATTATGCGATTGGGGAATGATGATGGGAAGACGTGACGGCAGAAATTTCTAAAGGAAAGCCTCGCGTTTGCCAGAAGTCCGAGGGAAAAGTGACGTAGAAAATGTAGCAAAACCGGTGCGTGGTGGCGATACTTGCTGCTGGTGATTTGTGCGATGAGAGGTGAGTGGTGGAGATGCGCAATTGTAAGGCTCTTATCACAGCTCAGAATAAAACAAACAAACTTTGAAAGTAGCGGTGGGGTGCAAACTGCGATGCATTGGAATGTAAATATATGTTCAATTCATAATAAAACTTAAAAAGGACGCCGACCAAAAGTAAAAATCAAAAAACAACAAAATGACGTTTCGGCTCCCGTACGGGAGCCTTGTTCACAATGAGAAGGATTAGAGTTGAGTTGAGTTGAGTGGTTGTAAACTACCGGTGGGATTAGCCTTGCAGTTGCTGCCGGCAATTGCTCCACCGTAGCGACAACTTAAATAGAAATCACAGAAACACTGTCCGCAAAAACCCAAATAGACACTCCTGAGGTCACCATGTGGAGGCCAAATCCGTGTCCTGCAGGTAAAGTAGAAGAAGGCGAGAAGCATCCCTTCTACTCGACTGGCTCCCGCGCGGGAAAACAATGTCCTGAAGAGAACTGTGAGGAACTCCTGCCTTCTTGAGGGATCCGAATAACACAGCCCGTTCCGCATTGTACAAAGTACAGCACAAGAGGTAATGTTCTATGTCACCACACACACCACACATTGAACACAATGGTGACAACGCTAGGCCAGTCTTATACATCAACGCCGGCGTACGAGCAGAATCCGTGCGAACGCGGTACAGCAATGTGGCTTGGTACCTTTTGAGACCCTTGGTCACACATGGCTGATGAGGAGAGCTCCACAAAGAACTGAAGTGGCACAACACCACATCTCTGAACATTTGCTTGACTTCATGAGGGACTCCATGTACTGGAATCCCGGAGAGAGCTGTATGGGCGAGGTTGTCTGCTATCTCATTGCCTAAGACACCTATGTGCGAGGACACCCATTGAAAACGTATAGAGAAGCCTTTGCTATGTAGATTCTGCACCAAACGTAGGGATCTAAGACTCAAGGCATCAGTGGGGAACCCGTACTCTAACCTTTAAAGGGCAGATTTTGAATCCGTAATTATGACAGTAGGTTGAGGCGTACAACACCGTAGCTTCTTTAGAGCTGCCTCAATGGCAACGCTTTCGGCCATTGTGGAGGACACGACTTTAGTAAAACGAACAGACCAATCATACTTCAAAGACGTAATATGAAAAGCAGCTGCACTAGATCCTCTGACCTTGTCCACAGAGCCGTCTGTGTAAAAATTTGAAGATGACTGGCATATTCGGTCTCAAGATGTTCCAGTACGAGCGAACGCATTGCCGCTAAAGGAGAATTCCGCTTAGCGCGAACGTGGGGAATTGTCAAGGAACAATAGAGGCTCAGAAAGGACCAAGGTGGCTTCAACGTCTTAGGTCGATCTCGAAGTTCGAGACCCAGAGAACGAAGAGTATTTAAAGCCAAGTACGCCCGGGACTCAGATCTCTTTCGAAGGCGCTGTAGAAGCGCTCTCCCGGCAACAGTCTCTCTGAGGCGGCCAATTTGCAGCAAGAGTCTTTGTGAAGCGGCTAGCCGAAGAGGTTTCGATTGAGACTCATACAGTACTGCATTGTTTGGAGCAGCCTGCGGAACGCCGAGAGCCCTCCTTTGTCCCATTCTGTGCAAAACCTCAAGGCGTTCCAGCTGCGATACCGAGGGGGAAATTAAAGGGAGCTGGTACATTATGCGACTTGTCACCAGGGCATCGTGAAGCCTGATCATTGAAGCAGGATGGTTTCCCCATTGCTCACTAGCAACTCTACGAAGCACATTGAGACGCGAAGATAGTGAAGCCACAATCGAGTCCACAGCTCGTCGCCACTGTAGACGTGAGTCAATAGTGACGACCAAAAAACGTAAGTGGTTAACCTGACGAAGGCAAGACTGATCAAGGTCTATGCTCAGCCGCGCATACCGTCGTCCTCTACCTGGAAACAGGACGAAGCCAGATTTTTCCACCGAGAGAGTCAACCCAACACCTTGAAGGTAACTTTTAACTGAAAGCACGGCCTGTCGCGCTAATAGAGCTAAGCGTTTGTGTTGATATCCGGTTAACCAAAGACAAATGTTGTCTGCATATATCGACATATGGACATGCCTACAATGTTTTTGCACTTTTGCGGGAAGACCAGACATGACAACATTAAAGAGCGTTGGGGACAGGACACTACCCTGAGGTACCCCTCGCGATACCGCCCTTTCGGAGCTCATTGTAGGGCCTAACCGCACTCGAAATTTACGATCACTGAGAAATGAGTGAATGAATCGCAGAAGATAGCCCTGTACGCCTATGACCTGCAGACTAGTCAGTATTGAGCTCTGGAGGACGCTATCATAAGCCTTTGATACGTCTAGGAAAATAGCTAGTGTTGAAAGTCCAAAAGCACTCTGATGTTCAATGTGGCTTATCAAGGGACGCTATCTTGCGCGCTTAAACCTGTGCGGAATCCAGTCATGCATGTTGTTAGTGCCCTTCTATCCTCAAGCCACCAAGACAAATGCTTACTTGCCATCTTCTCCATGAGCTTAGCCACACACGACGTCAGCAATACAGGACGATACGAGGCCGCGTCTGTCATCTCTTTGCTGGCCTTCAGCAGTGGGACTACACAAGCCACCTTCCATGAAGGGGGAACGTCACCAGACTCCCACACTCGATTGAGATAGGTTAGGAGCATCATCCGGTGTTCCAGAGGTAGGTTCTGTAACATTTGATTGGTAATGCCGTCAGGACCTGGTGCACAGTGTCGCCGCAGGCTGCGGAGCGCTGTCTGTAGTTCTCGAAGTGTGAACGGGGCGTCCATAACAGACGGAGACGTAGCAGGCAGAGCTCAGGGATGAATGCCTGGTCTGGAATTTACAAATGCACCCGAAAATTCCTCTGCCAAGCACACGAGATGTTTCTGCGTGCGCAATGCAAGCGCCTCGAAAGGTTTACTCGGACGAGAGCCACCAGCAAGACTGCCAACGACACGCCAAACTCTCGTTATCGGTGAGAAAACAGTCAAACTAGCGCAAAAGGATGCCCACTGGGACCTACAGAGCTTGTTCGCATGACGTCTAATGGCAGAGTTGAGCCTGTTGAAAGTTGTCTTCAAAGCTCTGTCATCCTTCTTCCGCAACAGTTGTCGCTCCGCCCTTCTGCGCGCTGCGCAGAGGTTCCTGAGTTTTAAATCCGGAGTCGGAAAATGATCAGGTAGCTTGAGCGCCGTGGTATCAGCCAACTTAGCATAAATCATTTTGTCTGTGACATCACCGGAAACACAGGCTAAGGGCTCCCTGTATTTGTCCCAATTAACAACATGGCAAATTTTAGGACCACGCAGATGGAAGTCGGCAGTAAACACAAATATCGGGTAGTGATCACTTCCCATTCGGTCAGCTCTAGTTGACCACTGCACACGGACGTCAGATGAATGCAAGGTTAGGTCTATAGATGTGGGTGAGGTTGGAGGGCGAAAGAAAGTGGGACTTCCGTCCTTGGCCACGCACAGGTCCAAACTGTCGATGACTTCTACAAGTTGGCGTCCGCGAGGATCTGTGTTCCTGTCCCCCCAGGCAGGGTGGTGGGCGTTGAAGTCACCGCAGATGATTCTGGGTGCTGGGCAGCGGTCACAAAGTTGCTGGAGGAACAAAGCCATATCGACCTTCTTTCGCGGGGACACGTATACTGATGCAATGGACAGAGTTCGGAAGGCGAGCCGAATCCTCACAGCCACTACCTCAATACTGTCGGTGCAAAGATCGATGACGTTCAAAGGCACATGAGGAATCTCCCTTCGTATGTAAAGGGTGGCACTTCCTGCGGGAAAAGACTTTATGCTGCAATTCTTGTAGGCGACGTATCCCGGCAAAGACCTCCCGCTTGGCAAGCCAGCCTCTGAGAGGGCCAGTACTGGAACACAGGTCTCTTTCAAGAACAATTTTAGTTCTGCTAATCGACTTATAATCCCAGCGCAGTTCCATTGCATAATAAACGGCACTTTTCTAGGGTTTTTAGTTGCAACAGGTTGAAGAAAACTAGCCATCTAGGAGTTGAAGTTCTCTGCGAAGGCGGTGATCAAGGTCTCAAAGGAAAGCACCAGCTGTATAAAGTTCTTCAAAGTGCCAGGCTGCATCGCTTGGCTATATAAACGCAGGACATCAAACAAAACGCGTAGAAGGTCGGAGAGATTCCGGCTTTTGAGCTCCTTATTTTGCTGCACGCACTGGCGCACCACTTCGACAAAAGACGGGCACTGGGACCCACTCTTGGCCACGGTAGCTGGTGTCTGCATCTCTTTTAAGGCAAGGGGATGTCCTCCATGTTGTCGAGTCTTGCTGTGATCTGGTCGCTGAGGAACATGGACACTTTTTGCAGAAGCAGATCGAACAGCCAGCTCACCCTCGGAGGCCGTTGCCGACTTGCTCGGATCAGGTCGTGCAGCGACGTCGCTTGCTACCACGTCCCGAGCTACCGACTCGAGCGCAGGGAACTCTTCACTTCCATGTATCGGCTTCTCAGTAGGTTGTGGTTTGGGGCCACTAATGAAGGACTTGCGTCGGTGTAAGGCGCTTACACGGAATGTGCATCCACTGAAACTCGCTGGATGGTCACCTCCACAATTAGTGCAAGCAAAATCTGCCTTGCACTCTTTGTAATCGTGGCCACCACCACACCGCTTGCAACGTTGATCTTTGGAGCAAACTCTCGCTACATGTCCAAAGCGTTGGCACCTGAAGCACCGGGGAGGAGTTTCAACGAACTCGTGGACTGCATGTTTGGTGAAACCAAGGTCAATTAGTCCAGGGCGCTAGGTGTTGGGAGCAAACGTTAGCACAATAGAGTTTGTAGGCTTCGCTGCCCATTGTTGTTCTCCAGGCTCCACCCGGCGCATTAACCGTCGCACGTGCAGAACTCCTTGCGGTTTCAAGTAGTCAAGAAGGGCACTTTCCGAATACCACACTGGTACTCCCCTTATAACACATGTGTTAGTCATGTAGGAGTGTGGCAACCGGGCTTGAACTCGTATGCCACCGATCTGAGAGCACCGCAGAAGAATGTCTACTTGCTCTTCCGTTGAGATATCTAGATGCAGAGCCCCTTGCGTTGTGAAGCGACTGCGAATCGGAGCAGATCCCAGTAGTAGTTTAATATCATCGAACAGCCTGATAGGGTTCCACTCTCTGAAGTCAACACCTTTCTCTTTTGGCTGAACTATCACTGGGATGCCGACTGTCCGGTGCTTCCGATGACTCACCACTTTGAAGCCATCGTTGTCCATTTCCGCCATGTCAGCCACTTCCTCGTCAGAGGCGACGATAGTTGAGTCGTCCCCAATGAGCGATGATGACGCACTGCACTGCTGGACGTCCCTGATGACTGGCAGATCCCCGCCATGTGATGCCATGGCCGCCTACGCCCCACTGGGCTCCTTCGGATGGCGCTGTCCCTTTAAGGATACCGGCGCCGGAGCTGCCGTACCCTTCCCGTAGGGACAGTACAGTACAGAAGGATTAGAAAGTGCATCAGGATTAAATGCGTTTGAAAAGAGGGCGCAGGGAGCGTGCGTATACAGGAGTTAGATTTCCAGTGTTGCGATTGAGGGTGCGATTAGTCGTTTGAATGAATAATGATTCGAGGTGAAGGCGACGGTACAGATTCTTTTCAGTTGCCAGCACGTGTGCCCTACCCCAGTCAATATCGTGGCCAGTTGATACGGAGTGTTCGGTGATAGCATTAGAGTTCACTTTTTTGTTTTTAACATCATTACAATGTTCTTTTAGGCGTCTTTTAAAATCACCAGTCTCGCCGATGTAGACGCTGTCACAATCAGAACACGGGACACTGTAAACAACGCCAGGGTACTTTTCTTTGGGGAGAACGTATTTGACGTTAACCAGCGCATGCCGAAGTTTCCTTGTGGGGACATGGGCAACGTGAACTTGGAATGTGCGGAGAATACGCGCCAAGGCTTCGCTTATTCCAGGTGTGTAGGGAACAGTGGCACGTTTCAGAGGGGACAACACGGGAGTTTCACGTGTCGGGCAAGATAACTGCTTTTCAACGGATGCCACAAAAGCAGCTTGGTACTCGTTTCGCGCGAGTTCTTGCCGTGCAGTACCAAAGCCGACTGCCCGATCTTCAGGAAAACTGCATATGCGTTCTGCGCGTTTGAACAAGGTTGTGGCAACAGATTTCTTTTGATTAGCGGGGTGCACAGATTTGAAGTTAAGGTATCTTCCGGTGTGGGTGGGTTTCCTGTAGACGCTGAATGATAGCTTTCCACTGTTTCGTTTTACCAATACGTCCAGGAAGGGCAACGCGCCATTAATTTCTTCTTCGACGGTGAAATCAATCGCTTCTTCAATGGAATTTAAATGGGACGAAAAGGCCAGCAAATCATCTTTCCGAATGAGGCAGAAGCAGTCATCTACACATCTAAGAAAAATTAATAATAATAATAATAACAGCTTTATTTCCATCAAAAATTCTTGGCGGTGATGGGGATGTTTCAAGGGCACGGCGCTCAACAAATTCCATAGACAGATTCGCGACAGTCACTGAGATAGAGGCGCCCATTGGTGTGCCCTGAAGTTGTCGGTAAAAAGAGGCCTTGGAAGACGAAATAAGTGTTGTCCAGGCAGAACTGTAAGAGCCTGCGGAGATCTGGAATGTCAATGGGGTCCTTTGTGGTAAACAATTGTCAGCTTCAAGGGCAGCAGAACACACTTGTACGGCGAGGTCAACGGGAACGCATGTGAAAAGCGACTTGACGTCAAACGAAACCATGTACTCGTCATCGTCCGGTGATACGTCGGGCGTACGGCCAACCCATCGTCACAAGCATCCGTCAGTACGTGTTTCTGGTCACCCGTGTCGCATCGTTCAAAGGCCATCTTCAATTCAACCTGGCGTGCAAGTCTTTAGCCCTTATTCCGCGATCGCTTCGTTTGATTCGTCCCGTCTGCACACCCTTCGGGCTGAGCGTTATTGCGAAGGCTGAACGTTCGCTCCTCCAAGCCAGGATACTTGAATGCAAAGAAAAGCTTAGAGCACTGGAAAATGAAGCCTTTTTCGCCCGCCGCCGCCTTGAATCCCGCTACCCGAAGGAATTTCCTAGCATTCAGCTGCATGCCAATCATAAAGCAACCATGCTGTCTCGGTCCGCTAACCTTGCACACAATAACAAGTTACGTCAACTCCTTCCGCTCCCTTCAACTACAGAGAAAGCGGCGCCTTCAACGGTTGTCCATAACCTTTCTTCTTATAAACCCAACAGCGCCGAGCATTCCGTTTTAAACCTGGGCCTAAATTTCAACACTGGACCTACCCTGGATGCCAAAAAAACTTGTGTGTGCAGTGGAAAACGCGGTTAACCAGGTTGAACCTTCGCGCCGAGATAAAGCAAGGACTCGTGCTGTCAGCGTCCTCTCCAGGTACCACCCGCAGCATCACACGTCCCCACTGACCACTGAACAGCGTGAAGCTGTGAGGAGCCTTCGCAATAACATGGATCTTGTTATACTTGAAGCAGACAAAGGAAACACGACAGTTCTTCTGGACCGCAATGACTACATAAGCAGAATGCAAAGCCTACTGCAAGATGACGCCACCTACTCCCGTCTCGACAAGGACCCGACCGCAAAGGTGCAGCGCGCTTTACAAAGACTTCTTTCTGACGTGTTCAAATTCGTTCCTCCTTCCCACAAAGCACTTTACTTCAAACTGTTGTGCACGAATGGTTCCGCCCCGCTCTTTACGGGCTTCCAAAGGTGCACAAACCTGGTATGCCGATGCGGCCCATCGTAGACTACAGTCGTTCTCCTCTTCACAGTTTATCCAGCTACCTTCACCGGATCCTCAGGCCACTTGTCGGTCTCGTCTCAACACACGTACGCAACTCGACTGACTTCATCAAGAAGGTAAGCGACGTATCGCCGGACGATGACGAGTACATGGTTTCGTTTGACGTCAAGTCGCTTTTCACATGCGTCCCCGTTGACCTCGCCGTACAAGTGTGTTCTGCTGCCCTTGAAGCTGACAATTGTTTACCACAAAGGACCCCCATTGACATTCCAGATCTCCGCAGGCTCTTACAGTTCTGCCTGGACAACACTTATTTCGTCTTCCAAGGCTCTTTTTACCGACAACTTCAGGGCACACCAATGGGCGCCTCTATCTCAGTGACTGTCGCGAATCTGTCTATGGAATTTGTTGAGCGCCGTGCCCTTGAAACATCCCCATCACTTCCAAGAATTTTTCTTAGATATGTAGATGACTGCTTCTGCCTCATTCGGAAAGATGATTTGCTGGCCTTTTCGTCCCATTTAAATTCCATTGAAGAAGCGATTGATTTCACCGTCGAAGAAGAAATTAATGGCGCGTTGCCCTTCCTGGACGTATTGGTAAAACGAAACAGTGGAAAGCTATCATTCAGCGTCTACAGGAAACCCACCCACACCGGAAGATACCTTAACTTCAAATCTGTGCACCCGGCTAATCAAAAGAAATCTGTTGCCACAACCTTGTTGAAATGCGCAGAACGCATATGCAGTTTTCCTGAAGATCGGGCAGTCGACTTTGGTACTGTACGGCAAGAACTCGCGCGAAACGAGTACCCAGCTGCTTTTGTGGCATCCGTTGAAAAGCAGTTATCTTGCCCGACACGTGAAACTCCCGTGTTGTCCCCTCTGAAACGTGCCGCTGTTCCCTACACACCTGGAATAAGCGAAGCCTTGGCGCGTATTCTGCGCACATTCCAAGTTCACGTTGCCCATGTCCCCACAAGGAAACTTCGGCATGCGCTGGTTAACGTCAAATACGTTCTCCCCAAAGAAAAGTACCCTGGCGTTGTTTACAGTGTCCCGTGTTCTGATTGTGACAGCGTCTACATCGGCGAGACTGGTGATTTTAAAAGACGCCTAAAAGAATATTGTAATGACGTTAAAAACAAAAAAGTGAACTCTAATGCTATCGCCGAACACTCCGTATGAACTGGCCACGATATTGACTGGGGTAGGGCACACGTGCTGGCAACTGAAAAGAATCTGTACCGTCGCCTTCACCTCGAATCATTATTCATTCAAACGACTAATCCCACCCTCAATCGCAACACTGGAAATCTAACTCCTGTATACGCACGCTCCCTGCGCCCTCTTTTCAAACGTATTTAATCCTGATGCACTTTCTAATCCTTCTCATTGTGAACAAGGCTCCCGTATGGGAGCCGAAACGTCATTTTGTTGTTTTTTTTGTTTTTTACTTTTGGTCGGCGTCCTCCTTTTAAGTTTTATTATGATTGTCCCCGACCAGACGAGTTTTCGTCCAACTCTCGACTTCAGGTTCAATTCATATTAATATGAATGAATGAATGAATGAATAATGTAGCTACTCTGTTTCGGATTGCTTCAAGCGTGTTAGCTAGGCATGCGTGGCTTGGGGACCAGATGGTAATGAAAATTGTAATTACGATCCAAGTGGTGACTTGAACGCTAGTAGGTTTACGTGCTGTGGTGCGCAGCGGATATCTGGCCTTAGCGTTCTATTGGCGGCTAAGATTATCTTGGCAGTTCTCTCATTTCACGTTATATCAATAAAAATTATCATCCAGATACTTTTACTGCAAAAGACCTGTATGAACTTTGCATATTATGCAGGGAAATGAAAGGGAACTTTTGCAATGGTGAAATAATACTTTTATCATATATTTTATTAAGTGTCATCACCTCTTCGTTGTTCCTACTTTGCGCGTGATTGAGTTCATCTTACTCGATAGTTGGGGACAGATGTTAGCGGTGTTTAAACTATTGCTGCCATTGTGACTAACGGGTGTTTTTGCATAAAATCTCATTGGGAGGACAAATAAGACCGCCAGATATTTGCAGATTTTTTTGCACGTCTCTATTAAAAGGTCTATTACCTTATAGGCGGTTTTGCGTTTTTATGCTATTTCAAAACTCAATACTGTACCATTTATAACGAACGCAGATCCCTCACGTATAGCAAAATTACCATTGCAGTGAAGAAGACGAGAGCGCCAACACCAACGACGATGAAGAGGTTTGGGCGGCCTCAGTGACCGGCTGCCGCGCGCGTTTGAGAGCTCGAGCTTGCTCCTGAAGTCCGTACTGGTGCCTCCGCTGCTGGATCATTTTGTGCCACGGTTACGCCGCCAGCCCTTTCAGCGTTCCAATAAACCGCTCTGCACCATTTTAATTAAAGACCACAATGACGTGAATATCTATGCATTTTAGTAAAAAGTATTCACTTGTGGTCTGCTTATTTTATCAGTGCCAGGAATGACGATTAAAAGACAATGCAAACTTCAGTTATCCGGTCATTCTCTCGTAACATTGAATCCTGGGGATGTCAGAACTGTAGACGACGGGCTATTTCTCGCAATGGGAAAGGGTTAAATCTCTTAAGTATAAATATCTTAGAGCTCTTGCACCCCTGGTGTCATCAGTGGCCTCATTTTTCTACAACGTAGCGCGCTTCCTTATAGAGAGACATTAATGTCAGGGACTTCATCCGATTTTTGTTCTTAATAAAAATAAATTCTATAACTTTTTATGCGTGCGCTGATGTTTGTGCGGCACCAAAACACGCATTTATTGTTGTGAAAACTGGAGCTAATATTTCTGCGGCACTCGATTCAGACTTTTGGTGTCTGCAAAAACGGAATCCGTGATAATTGCTTTCATGGGAAGGGTGACATTTTAGCCTCATAAATTTCATATCATTTTCATAACATTAATACAATGATCGGTTTATCTTCATGGTGTAGTCCGCATTAAAGGCGAATCGGGTAAAAAACCCTTCTTTGCATTCAGCTAACCGAATTCGACGATCCTTTTTGCTCCCATTACGCACGTGGCTTGCACTTCTGTTTAACTTGAATAGACTAACTTTTCAGGGGCTGAAAGAACAACCTATGCATCTATGCGTTTTCCAAAATACGCTTTAGCTTATGAAAGACGATGTGAATGTACGGGGTCACTGCAAGTTTTTTTTTCCCTGTTTTTCGGAGGGCGCACGGGCACATGCTAGCTCATGCACGGGTGTTCAAATTTCTTAACAGTGCTCTGCTAGGAGATTTGAACACTCATGAGCGAACATATGTGTGTGAGCCCTCCTAAAAAAAAACTACAGTGATCCCGTTCATTCACACCGTCTCTCATAATCTCAAGCGGATTGCGAGACGCATGGATGCGTGAGCTGTTTTTCCAGCCCCTGAGAAGTTAGGCTATACAAGTTAAACAGAAGTGTAAACCATGTGCGTAATGGTTGCGAAAGGAATAATCGAATTACATTTGTTGAAGGAAAAGAAAGTGTTGTACCGGATTCCACTCACGTGCGCACAATAGTATGTATACAACAATCCGGTCGTTGTATTAATGATCGCCTTTGAGACCACAAGCGTAACGTAGAAAAGTCGAAAATAAGAACGAACAAGGCGGACTGCTTGTAATACGTTGAAACGCGTGAAGAAAGTGTAATCCGCTCTTCGGTACGTTTTTTTTTTAACCGAGGAAAGCGTAACGATAGGCGCCCATGTGAAATTATCGAAGCGGACGAAATAGCTAGATCAGGAACAGTTTGCGTCAGAACCGCGTGTGTCTATCTTTCTCACAAAGAAATTGCTTAGATTACACACATGTGTTTTTGTGTAGGGGAAATGGCACAGACATAAACAAATAGCATAGCGTTTTCCTAATAAAGCTGTCGGAAGCCAATGCTGTTAGTGTCCACTTCTGTCTCTGTCCTTTGTCTTTTGATGAGCTACAGCTATGCGAACGCTTGTTAAGAGCTCAAATGAGAAGCCTTTCGGGCACGTTCATATTATTAGCTCTAGGGCTTTCTTGACCTAAAGAGAGGAAAGAATTCCAATGCACTTATGAAAGAAAAATGCGTGGCAAATGCATGCCATAGTATGTCACAAGACTTTGTTAGGCCGCAGTAGGGCTCTCAAGGGTGCCGATTGATTTCAAAGCACTGACAAGCCAATCCTAAACTTGACTTAATCCTGAAATGATTTTAGAAATATGCAGTTTGTACGAAGCTAAAAAAACCCGTAAATTTGATGCATAACAAACGCGTTGACATAATAAACCTCTGTCGTCTCTTCGACGGCGCTATCTTCACTTCAATGAGGGCTATGTTTCTCGTTCGCGCTCCCAAACAAAAGAAAAGAAATGAAAAGGAAAGAAAAGGAAAGAAACGGAAAGAAAAAGAAAGCTTGTAATACAAAAATAAGTCAACCAAACTGTACGTTCCGTAGCGCACGAAACCCGTTCCGGGCTTAAAGCTTCACTTGAGAGAAGATGCGAAGCGGCCCCCACCATAGGGCGGCACCAAGTGACGGGCGTACGTGTTAAGCGCGCCAGAATTCTCGGGTTTGGGTGGCTCGATCAGTACTCTGTTATTGCCAAGCTGGTGTTGTCAAGCATGAGCAGTTGGAAACTTTGTGTCGCGCGAGTTCTTCCATGAATAGGGGGCCTCGATGGCCAGCTCAGGCAACTTACTCATGAACGTCTCGTTCTCGCTGTAGCGGAGAATTGTCTGGCGCTTTCTGAGCGCCTACGGGATTAGAACGTCTGAAATCTCATTTGAGAGACCTCAGTCGTTATCGTGAGAAGCCGCAAATAAGATATATGACGAGGAGTGCGCTTCCGCTTCTTCTTCATGTTCTCAGCGTTTGTTTGCAAACAAGAACAGAAATGACGGAAACGAATTTAAAGCAAGTTGAGAGCAGCTAAGTCTCCTAGTTCATACTCGTAAATAACTTTCTACGACTGGATTCATGAAGTGTTTCGGGATTCGGCTCAGGTTACCAGCTTATATCACCCGGCGATCGCGCCAAATCATACAGAAGAAAACAATTAATCCACAAGGATCTAACTTCTGCAAGCAAGAAAAGCCAAACGCGTTTTAATTCTTGACACATGGTCAGTGTAGACCGTTGAAAAGTCCTCGCTTATAATGTATCCATGATTAGAGGCTGACTGGAGTGGAATGGAAAACAGTGCGAGGAAACAGGGATCATTCCGGTAAGAAAGGAGAATAGAGGTTTTCGACTAAACTTCTATGGTCTATGTCGAAGCAGGTAATTAGGAACGAAACCAGAACAAACAAAAAATTGCTGCGCTTCTGAGGGCCAAAATTTTAAGCATTGTCACCTTCAATACGCAAAGAAATTACAACGGCATTCTATTATGCTTGCGCGATGCAGGAGTAATACTTTCACGTCCCGCTTCCCATTTCTAAGAGCCCTGTTAGGTATCCCTACATGTGGCTAGGGGCGGGATTGACGGGCAGATGTGTGCATGTGGTCATATCTTACTTGCCGCAGTATCACCAATATGCGTGGCTTCTTCAGGCTTTCATTTGTTGCAACACCTCAACTTTTTTCATGAAGGATGTTTCACCTATGACTCTTAGTAATAAAAAAAAAATGCGCTTTTTCAGTTCGAAGAGCGCTTCTTTCGTTGTTGTACTGTGGACGAGAATACAGCTAAGACCTGCAAATACTAGTACACGCTGGTTAACTAATATATCGAATAGTTAAGGCTTTAACTATAACAGTTAGGCTTCTCATTTATTTAAAGCTTTGTAACTGACTGTAGGTAATATCCGTATCAGTTTTTAGATTTCAGAAAGTGGGATTATTGTCGCCGCTGCAGCGAAAGGAATTGTGGGCCTGCGCACAGCGAAACCACCACCGCGCTGCCGTGCAGCCCACCTGGTAACCTGCGTCGAAAAACGGCTTTCGTGTATTACTCATAATTTGTTTTTAAAAATGTCCTGAAAGCCATGTTCCAACACCCTGTAAATAGCGAGTTGTTAAATTTACACGGGCCTGATATTTTTCTCTTTGGGAGTTGTGATGCAAAATTAAAAAGTAGTGATTCGAGCACCAAAATTTACTAAGGCTATTTTTGGAAGTCCTGTGCCGTAAAATACACAGCTCCGTGCCGAAACGCTATTGTTTTGTCATTTGAATGGTTTAGTTTGATCTTTGTGGGTTTAACGTCCCAAAGGGACTTAGGCTATTAGGGAGGCCGTTGTGAAGGGCTCTGGAAATTTCGACCACCTGGGGTTCTTTAGCGTGCACTAACATCGCACAGTACACGAACTTCTAGAATTTCGCCTCCATCGAAATTCGACCGTCGCGGCCAGGATCGAAACCGCGTCTTTCGGGTCAGCAGCTGAGCATCATAACCACTGAACCACCGCGGTGGCGTTTTGTCATTTGAGGCTACAAGTATGACTAGGTATAATTTGCGGGCCGTAAAAGCTCTGGCAATTCTCTCTGCATACATATGGGATGTAAACAATTACACTTTAGATGGAAACATCAAAGGGCAGACTTATAATACTGTTGCTCGCCATTAACACATCTAACGCAAATTAGAGTTCACACTCGCCATTTTGTGTCATCCTCAGATTAACGAGGGCCCGTTGCAGGGTTCGCTGAGCCCCTGAGCAAGAAATTTTCTATTGCTGGACCGCACGTACCCCCCCCCCCCCCCTCCACTTCCACTCCCTTCCCCTGGGCCCAGCATTCCTAGACATCACTAACTAGCACCATCTGTCGACAGTCAATAGCGGACACCGTGTAATTCAGTGGGAATATTTCCATGTATTATAGCAGGGAAACTAAACAGCATGGTGAGAAGGTGCACGAAGGTGTTGGTACTGGTGACCTACTCTTCCTACGCTCTGGAGAATGGGATTTATAAAATTCTTCCTGCGCTCTCACCGACTGTTTCTGACTGCCATGGGAAATCAGTGGCTTGCAACTTGAGATTCAAAACTGCCGCGGTATTTTTTCATGTTCAGCGCCATGCCGCATGCGGTGACCGCCGCGTAAACAAAAAGCATTCGTCAGATTTTCTAGGCTTGCTTTTTCGATTGAATAAAGTTCTAAATACACTGTGCATATGCAACTGCACCATCCCCCCTTAGACCTCAAACGCTCTGCAACGAGTTAATATTTACTGAAAAAAAAAGACTTCCGATTATTACACATTCTAAGCTTTTTCAGGCATCTGAGCAACATTATAAAGCAAAATTGGCGATAGTACAAACAGCTTTGATTGTTTTGTCGATTAAGCAGCAGCCTCTTTACACTGTTGCGATTTAATCTAGTGTTCGTGAATTTTAGAATTAAAGACCGTAGCTCATTAGCTTACTTGCAGTATAACCAGTGCGAAGAACAAGGGGCACAAGAAGGTTGAATGGGTATATTTACAGTATAAAAAAATCTCTTTTTTTCTTTTCTTTGCAGTTTACATAACGCTCCTGCTACAGCTCCCGTGGATCCTCCTTATTACGGCAGGTGCCGCCTAGCGAGTTAAAGCACTGTTTTCCTAGCTCGGCTGGCATTTATTCGTGCATTGCTAAAGACCAGCAGGACTGAGAAGTAATAATCTAGGACACAAAAAGCATGCGAATAATTAACATGGATATAACAGTAAGATTTAGTGAAACAAGAAGCAACGAGCCAGAAGTGAAACGTGAGACAAATGGCGCGCAAACAAAACAAAGGAGCTCTTCTCTCATTGCCTTCTGCTGCTTTTGGAATTTCTGTGGGAAGCATCGTAGAGCAGAAATAAGCTTTCAGCCTGTGTTCATGTCCTCGCAGAATTGCAATAAAGCTCTTGATTGTGTGAATTGGCAGAATCCACGTAAAGTGAGCAAGCCTTTGAAGCAACTTCTCTTAGACATGTTTCCACATAGCGATTTACTTTGCGTTACAAGTGCAAACTAAGAAAAGGATGAATGTAGACCTAGATCATACAGGCCTGCTGAAACTTACCCCAGTGCGCCTTATACAGCGCTACCCAGCTGCAGCCAAATGAGGAGGGGCTTCAGGAAAAATACTACGGGCTAGATATGCTCAAATTAAATGGACTGCCAAGTGTAATTAACATGGGGAATTTAAATAACAACAGGAAGCTACCTGAAAAGATCATAATGTGCCTGTATCTTTTGGGCACAGTATTCGGTGCATTTACCTTGGCGACAAACGGAAGTTGTGCCACTCACTGAAATATTAGACTCGGACCCGATGACTTTGTGAACTAACGCGATGACTCATCTATGAACGAACCAATGAACAGACTCACCCTCAATCTAGCTTTTTGGGTTTGCTCTCGCGGTCTTGGTTTATCCCACACGGTCATATGCTATGGGTTTCACACACACACACACACACAAAAGTTCGGAGAAGGTTTTCATCGTCATTGTCATAAAAATGAGAGATACTATACATAAAAATTTACACTCATTTAAATTTGACTGCAATACAGGCTAACCTCACTGACTAAAACAACATGTTTAACATAACTTGTAACCCTGAACTAATAAAGAGCTACCGCCAAAGATGTCCTGCAAATGTTCCTTGATTTCTGATCACCTCTCTGATATCCTCTCCGATGTTGCCTCTGCGCTGATCACCAGAGGAAATTTCAAAATGAATATGTACAGCACGAATCTGAAGTTAAAATGCCCCTGATAACATTGTTGCGAATGTGTCACATAGGCATGCAACACTGTCAAGTAAACTAGCGCTCTATCGATCCCAGCTTCACACTTATATGTGAAATACAAAAACGGATAAAAGAAGTTTGGATTTTGTTCGCGTTCTATAGAGTGAAATAGTTGAAGTATTGAGTCTTTTTTAGTGAACACTGCTTAGCACCATACCTACTTATAATTGTAATACATCTTGCTCCTATGGCAGTGTAATGCTCTGCTGTGAGCCCTGCTTCGATTAGTTACGAGCGCAGTTGATCCCGGGTCCATCACACTCAAATAAACAGAATTCTTGTCTACATTGAATAGTCAGAACATCCCCTTGAAAATCGCATGTGAAGGTACAACACATCTGATCGCGTTTATCGAACCCCCCTTTAGCAGAACTTGTGATTATTATATCCAACGCAGCGCCGCACCCCCGCGAGTGGAGCTTCTCCTAAAGGACTCTCCTGCAATCACTTTTCGCGCGTTGAACCGGTCGGCTGCGCAGCCTTGGACACCTGCTGGCAGCGCTGAAGACATGAAACCACTGTAAAAAAGCGTGACGAGGTGAACGTCGGGTGTGGTTGTGGGTAGCCTTCGGTATGGCACACCGATATTAAACGCGACACCACTGTCGTGCGGAAAAGCCGGCGCTTGGGGCACCGAATGTGATGCGGTAAAGCCAACCTAAAAGACGGGAAAGCTTGTAGGGCGATTCGCCTGCGTGCTTGACTCACTTTGCTGCCGAAAATGCTGTGGACACCAACTTTGTTTTGATTCGAGTGAGAGATTATTGTATTTAGAGTGTACCGCTAACCGCAAAGGACCTCTGATAATAGTCCGGTGCCAGTTCCAAAAGCACCGTCCGCTGCGGCTTCGAGGCAAAGCGGCAAAGGCCGAGCGACATTCAGCGACCGGAGCGCAACCACTACGTTGGCGGGCGACTCATCGCAGCGAAAAGCGCGCTGATAGAGCTGGTGAACGTTATTCACGCTTCTTGGTTACAAATAACTTCATCCATTACTATGTTTAATATGTAGAATTATCGACATATACAATTATTTCGCGATCCCCTTCTAGTTAGATGTATTCGAGAGCGGCTGCAGTTAGAAAATGAATGAATGGATTCGCATGGAGTTCATTATAAATAAACGTACCTCTTACCAAGCTTCAGCGCAACAAAAAAAGAACAAAATAGATGAGGAACAGCATGCAGAATGCGATGGATATCCGTTGCCTCTGAAACAATGTGGCCGTTGGGGACAAGTAAGTATTGACCGGGTGCCAAATGTCATCGAGTAGGATCGTTCCGAACTCTATAATTAGCAGCGTGCTGTGGATAACCGTTAAAGTAGTGCAATGCTTTTGCTGTTTCCCGCTCTGCGACTGTGCACTTGAACACTGACCTAACAGTACGAGCCAACCATGAAACGTACCGCATCTACGTCAGAATGCAGTTAAGCAACTAGCCTCGGGGGGGGGGGGGGGGGGGGGAAGTGGCCAGTAAACCTACAAATCCATCGTATCATTCAAATATCCCAGAACTTCGCAGAAGCTATTCAGTTCTGCAATTGGTACGGTGATGGATAAAATGAGCATTTCCCTTTCAGGGCACTCTTCTCCAGCGATGCAGCGAAATTTCGGCTACTGTGTGCATTACATAGAATACTTATCTTAGAGTATGGCCGCTTCCTGAAAAATCAAATAATTTCATACAGAATATTCATAGCACCTAGATGACTTCGATTATAGTTTGGACCATTTACTCTACTTTATATAGAAGCAGCAAAACTGCCCCGATAGACATTACATGAATTCAGGCGAACTGATGCAGTCTGCCATTAGATGAAAATGAAGAGTTTTCTGATAATGCTCGACGCAGATATCGATTTTTGAGTTGCAAAAACAGTCCAAATAAATCATAAAGGCAGACCAGAATAATCGCCTACAAAATTTTGCGATGAACAGAGATCCACCTTGAATGAAGACTTTCGGTCACACTTGATATTAAGTACACACCGGGGGTTCCACCTAGGCTGTTCTGCAATTTTTAAAAATCGGCATTTTGAGTTACAAGAGCACCTTTTTATCATAGCACTATCAGCGGTGTAGAGCATCAGAATACGCCTAAGATGTGCTAAATATAAAATTCTCGTTAACTAATGCTGAATAGTTAATATTTTAATTATTATTCTTAGTCTCATTATTTATTGAGCGGCGTGTAGCCCACCGTAAATGATATCCATATTTGTTTTCAGAATTACTATAACGTATTTACCCTCAGCGCTGTGACCCAGCGAATTTTGCCTTCATTGCACCATAATACACGCGCTTTCGAAAAGCTTGCAGGCAAAGCAGCCCCTCCAGTGCACATAACTCTTCGAAATATCCAAAATTGTTAGGCCCAAGCGCCGAGGGTAATTGCATTTTCGAAATTTTAAAACCTGATAAAATATTACTTACGGTGGGTGCATGATTCTCAAAAAGAAAATAAAAGTAATGGTTAAAAAGTTAACTATTTAATATTAGATATATTAATAGCTGCACGCTGTCAATGATATGCCGAAAAAAAGCGGTTTTATAACTGAAAAAGCCTATCTTTAAAATTCAGAACACATTAGGTGAGAAACCTATTATAAGGTACAAAAGTAACCATTACTACGTGTACAGAAAACTGCGTTGAAGAAATAAAGCTTCAAAGAAATCTCGCATAGTGCAGTGCGCACGCACGCACGCACGCACGCACGCACTGTGTCTCAGCCAGGAATTTAAGATATTCCTGAACATCGGGTGTTTTAAATCAAAAGAAAATGTTTTCAGGTAAACATTCAGAGCCGCGGCGGACGTCAATTACGTAGCAAACAATGTTAATTAACTTGATCATTAAGATTCACTAATTGCGCCCCCGAGGTGGCTCAGTGGTTATGGCGCTCGGCTGCTGACCCGAAATACGAGGGTTGGATCCCGGCCGCGGCGGTCGAATTTCGATGCAGGCGAAATTCTAGAGGCCGGTGTACTGTGCAATGTCAGCGCACGTTAAAGAACCCAGGTGGTCGAAATTTCTGGAGTCCTTCAATACGGCGCCCGTCATCGCGTGAGTCGCTTTGGGACGTTAAGCCCCCATAAACCATAAGATTCACTAATTAACCTATGGATTATAACGGTCTGGTGCTATAGTGCCAGTGGGGAGTTGGTAGCCACGGACAGGACGATGTTATATAGCTTTATGAAACGAACGGAAAGTTGTTCTCTAAAGCCCAGGAGCGCGAGGAAAACTGATGCTTTTGCCGCACAAAACCGTAACTGGGCACCTGATGCGCGTAGGAAGCCCGCTGGAAATGCCACGTCCGCTGGTGACGTGTTCCAATGCGTAGTGCGCCTAGTTATTTTACCACGCCATGCACTTTCTTTTGCTTCGTCGCTTGGATCAAGGAAAAGGACAGTCATCGCCAATTACGTGGCCGTTACTTCTTAAAGCGACGAAGCTAAAGAACATGCACGCAGTAGTAATATAGCAGAGTCAGAATTTCACGCTGTAGTCACTCCAACATATCACCAGGTGACGTTCCATATGCACCCGGTTTCATGTGTGCCTGATGTGCTTGCTTTCGGTTTGAGGCGGAAAAAAAAAAGCGCATAGTTTTCCTCGTGCTGCAAGGCTTTAGAGAACTAGTTTTTCTTTGTTTCAAAAACTGACATAACATTGTCTTGTCCGTAGTTGCGAGCTACGCTCTAAACACGGATGCGCCTATATTGGAGAAAAAATAGTGACCTTTTATAAAAGGGATCGCGCTAGAGGATAGCGTGCTCTCTTTTTACTCTTTCTGTTCAGAGTGTAGCGATTGGCACTAATCACCACACTGCCTTTAAGCTAAATTACTGAATCTAAGTTAATAAGTACACATACCAATGTTATTTTCAAGTCCAGCACGGCTGATGATGTGTTCCTTAAAGACCCAGCAAAACAGTTTCGTTTAGTTGCGTGAACATACATATCTTACGGACAGCTTGCTGCCTAACCGTGCAAACACTTTAGAAACGGGCCAATATTTGTGAAGGATCAAAGTGAGCATACACTAAGAAGTGCAACTTCAGCAGTATCAACCTTGCGTCAGTGCATACAGGGTCTTTCTTGAAAGTAAGGAGACAAATCGTGGCCTTGCGCGCACGTGTTCTTGATTGTGAAACTGGTTTGTAGGAAAGGTCGGATAACCTCCAGTGTCACAACGCGACGAGCTTAGTTGCCTTCATACAAGGGAAGTGAGTAGACATGCTTGAGAGTGCTCCCTGCTTCGCTGCGTTAAGGCAACAATGGGGCGAACTTTTGAACAGCACTAGGCGGTTAACCAGACAAAGTCCCCGACCGAGACGTTCGACATGAGCAAGACAGCATACAGCCATGATGCAATGTGCAGATCAGGAGTGTTCGAATCACGCAAAGCCTTTGCAGACGACCGAGAATCCGTCCCAATATGCAGACCAGGAGTGTTCGAATGACGCAAAGCCTTTGCAGACGACCGAGAATCATTCTCAATGTGCAGATCACGAGTGTTCGAATGACGCAAAGCCTTTGCAGACGACAGAGAATCAGTCCACGACGAGCAGTGGTCCGGGCCCCAGTCAACGACGTGTACGGACGCTAAAGATGATTGTGTGCGTGCTGTAGTGCACTTTTAGTGCCCGTTTGATTGCCGGAGAGTTTGGGATTCCAAAAACGCGTTTATGAAATCGTCACTGAAGATTTGCAAATGCGCAAGGTGCGCAAAAGTCGTACCGAAAGTTTTCAAACGTGTGCAAATAGAGACCCGAATGACTGTTTCTGCCGAATTGTTGCAACGAGTCAACACTGACAGAATCATACTAACGGAAGTTATTACTGGAGATAAAGCGTGGGAGTTTCACTATGACACAGATACAAAAAGAGCTCAGAGTGGCACACCAGTGAATTTTTCCGTACGAGGAAGGCGCGGATGTCGAAATCCAAAGTGAAATCCATGTTTGTCTTGTTGCACGCCCGTAAGGAAATCTGCCATAGGGAATTTTTTCCCCCTCTGGGATGACGGAAAATGACAGTTTCTAGGTGGAAGTTCTCCAGACACAGAAACAGGGCGCCCTGCGATAGATCGCGACTTTATGGGTTTTGTACTATGACAACACTCCGTCGCACACACCGCTCGCTGTCAGGGAGTTTTTGAAAAGACCAGACAAAAAGAGGCTTTCTCAGCCGCCATACAGCCCCGACCTTTCTCCATGTGACTTGTTTCTGTTTTCGAGTATGAAACGCGAGTTGAAAGGGCACCAATTCGACAAGGTGGAAGGCGTCCAAGGGGTCGCAACGAAGGTGCTCAACGAGATTCGAGAAAATGACTTAAAGGAACTATGCGATAAAATATCTGAGGTTAAGTAAAGCAGACGAGAGATAGGCCTTCCGTGATTCGTCACCCCTGCGCAAGAATTTTTGAGCTAGCATCAATAGCAACGAAGATATAGACTATTAAAACTTACGCTCCTCCTCTCCCCCTGAACTCGAACACATTTGGGACACCAGAAAACATAAAGAAAACAGCTCTGGGACTGGGCCCCGCCCATGAATACGTCATCAGCTGCGGTTCGGTTTGAGACTTCCGGTTGTTGCACCCAAGCAGCAGTAGTAGTAGTTGGTACTATGGGTTATTCAGGGGAGGGGAGTACAGGCCCCGACGTATGTTGGCCCTTTGGACATCACTCTTGGGGACCAGGGGAGGGAAAAGGGGATGTGTGGTGGGGGGTGGGGGGGCACTGTCTCCATCGACACGGTCACCATGGTCACTACACTGCTTGTAATCCAGGGGCGTGGCGGTCGCTGGTCCTCCGAAGTCGCAGGCAGCAGGCCCGTCACAGCAGCAGCATAGGCACCAGGGGAGGGGAGGGTGAACTGCAGCGCGCTGGGAGTGGCGCGCGCGCGTCGGGGGCTTGCTGCAGATGCAAGCAGCCTGGCCTCCCACCAGCCGCAAGGCTAGCCAGAGGCGCAGGGAGGACTGCAGGGCAGCTGGGGCTGTACGCAGGAGGCCACCACGTTGGCTGGACCATGGGGCGGCAGGTGGGAACCGCAGGAAACTGCTACTAGGTAGCAGCGCGGCGGATGGATGGATGGATACGGCTGAACCCTTTACATCGGGCGGTGGCTCAAGCCACCTAGCCATGTCTTGTGAAATTTTACTCCTGTCTTGCTTTTAGCCACCAATCAGATAACCTTCGCTTGGTTACTTCTAACCTCTTAAAATCCACTTTCCCTTCCCTATCCCTAAACCCCAATGCCTTGGGTAAGTCAGCCCCGCTGCTTTCCACTGTAGGGTGAAGCCCTTTACAGAAAAGTATCAAGTGTTCAGCCGCAAGCAGCAGCGCCCTTCCTTGTCGCTTCATTGTAGGGTGGAATGGCTCTTTCTCCTTCCCTCTGCGGGGATCAGTGCTCAGAGCCGGGGAGAGGGGTAAGGGAGGAGGGAGGGGGGAGGGGTCCGCGAAAGACAACACGGCACACACAAAGCGGGCGTCTAATGGCCGATTCACATGACGGTACGTTCGCCCGCGGCCCGCGCATCACGTGTTCGTGCGTCACCAAATCGAGAGACGCGCTGTCGGCCCGCGGACTGGACAACCAAGGAAGTTCAAGTGCCTCTCCCCTCGCGGGAATTAGCGGCGGCCCGCGAAGATGCGCGCTCAAGCTCTGGCAACCACCGCTCTTGCCAGTATTTCGGCTGCCGCATTTCTCTGAGTGGCGTTGAGCAGGCGTGCTGTTTTGACAAGCTGCACTGCGTTCGCTACCATCACAAATAGATCGACTCGGCTAACAAGACGACCCAGGCCCTTGAGGAATTGAACAAATGGCCGCACCTGCACCATTCAATCGCAGCCATGGGTCGGAGGAAAACCACTTTGACCAGCGTTGCCAAACGCTTTAAAATAATCTGGCAACAGTGGTACACCCAGCGCGTCGTCTGCCATTTTGGTCCGTCACATCCGCTTGACGTCATCGGATCGCAGGCCAGTTTTTAGTGGCGCATGAACACGTGATGCGCGGGCCGCGGGCGAACGGACCGTTGTGGGAATCGGCCATAAAGGGCGCTGTACGATCACTTTTTTTTTTCCGCATGCGTACGCGTCGTTGCCACAGTGCCCAAGGGCTGCGCAAGGGCCGAACAATGGAGCGCATGAACGCATCCACCTGTGCGCACAACTTGGTTCAACATCAACTTTTTTCCGCATGAGCGGATGGTCGCATCACGCTATTGGCTGCTGTCCCGTGACGTAGCAGCGCAGCGGTGCCAGGCCGCGCCTCCTCCGCAAGATGGCCGCCCGCGAAGCGGTGGGGAAAACCAGGCCTAGTAGGTGGTAGCTGTGCCGAGAAACACATAATATTGGCCGTGTGTAACTATTACGAGTGTTGACAACGACTACGAGCTTCACTATGTGCAACTGCGGCAAGCAGCAGTTTCCCCCAAGTTGTTTTGTCGTCGTCTACAATGAGTTCACCGAGCGGCTACGCTACACGTAACAGTGCCGGTGTCGCGATGTGTTTATTTGGAGCCGTTTGTGATGGCTTCAAGTGTTTTTTTTATTCGCGCGACGATATTCACGAACAGCAGCGAGAAGCAGCTCCCCAGGGTGAAGTTCCTGCGCATACAGGAAGCTTCACAGCGCAGTGACAAGCGTCAGTGTAGTGAAAGTGACTGCAGTCGGAACGAGTGCTTTTGCGTCAGTCAGTGATCTCGCCTGAAAGTATAATTACGTTTGAAAAGCTTACTGCGCACGCCTCGTTTTTCGAATGCTGAAATGAACTTGGAGCTGTACAGCAGATCCTGGTTCGGGTGCACGCGTGTGTACTGAGTTTGATAACTGCCGTGAGTGCGACGTGACGAAATGAGCTTCGAGCTCTGCAGCGAGTCGCATTCGTTGCAGCGGTTGCAGTGATCGCGAGCACAAGTCGTTGTGCTGCGGCGTAGCCATCACCGATATCGATCATAGTTCGTGTGTACTACTGTGTTAGACAACCGCCGTGAGTGCGACGAGACCATTCTGAAAGTTGTGTATTTTGCGTATGCGAAACGACCTCGGCTGCACGGCTGTTGAGCTGTTTTCTGCCAGGACTACTGAAACGTCGCCAGCATTATGCGGCGCTGTGCTCCATAAAGTGCAATTGGCGATTATGAGTGGCCGGATTACGATGGTATGCCGGCAGCACTGTGAAATCTGTGTGAAAACATCGGTGTGCATGGCAGCTCTCACACCTGGAGAGTTTTTTTATTTCCGTCTGGCTGCGGGGGCCCATATCTGCAATAAATATTTGCGTAACAAATTGAATCAATCCAGGTTCTCCTGCATACGATCATGGTCTGAGCCAAAGCAGTAGAGTTAAGTTTGGGTTGTAACATATCACCAGATCAAGAACACTTATGTACTAACAAAAACCATTGTCGCAACTCATTCACCCGGTGTTTCACAATGCAGAAGTCTTTAATATGGGCCCACTAGTGCAGCTCTTTTTCATGCGCATTTCATTTTATCTGATGCCAAAAAAGAAAAAAAAGACAACAGCCTTACGCTTCTCAAAGCAAGTAACCCATATACAATTGTGCCTTATTAATATGAACACTTTGGTTCTGAATCAGAACTGTACATACAGAGTTTTCCATAATAGTGAATCGTGGTTAAAAATTAAAAGCATTTTCAGTAAACTGCTGTGATTAGAATTTATTTTTTGCTTAGCATCGTGCAGTGAAGTTGGATTTTAGACAAATGCTTGCAATATTAAGTCCATTATCGTGGTTGCCATGGCTATTGGTAAAATGCAGTGATGTCGAAGTGCTCCGTGAGCCATGACAGTCGGGATAGAAACTGAACTCTTTGAATCAGCACCTGATCCCATATTTATATTAGCTTTCACTACACTGCTGTTGCCGAGGTGTTCAACAACTTGGCTTTGTTGGTGTTGAATAGTTGTTAACTAGCGCTTCCTAAGTAAGCTGTACCAGCTTGTGTGAGACATTTTCGAAGCCTTTAGAAGCATATGTCATCAATGTCCATGTACACATGCATCTGCTGTGCTTATTTACCTGTGACTGCCTGCAGTGAATATTATTTGCCCGCTGGATGAAGGCGATGGTTGGCCTATGAGAATGTATTTGTCAGAAATGTAAAATGCTTCCTAGATTTCCTTCGCCTTTTTTGCATTTGCTGCATCTCTAAATTTGTTTGCTTGAATGTAGATGCTTGTTTGCACCTTCCACAATGCTCAGCTATCGGTTTCTGTGGACACACATCTGTTCACATTTGTCGTATGGTCGTGACTGGGCCATATTTGTGCATATTGCCAAAACCACGTTAAGAAAGTTTATTTTGATTTTTCAAAATGTGCTCTGCACTATTGCACTGTGGTTGGGCCTGCAATGCTGACATTGAGCCATTTATGAAAGTCCTACAGTGCCGGTGCAGCCATCGACCTGTCGAGGTTGAGATCACATTTAATTTCAACCCATTTCCTCACTGCTTGAACTGTATTTGAAGATTCCCCGATTTGCGCCTGTGCTGAGTTCTCCTCGTGCTTTACATGCTTTAACTCGAGTAGTTTTTTTTTCTTCTTGCCTTGTGCTCTGTTTAAAAAAATCATTAAATTAGTGTCGCAAGTAAACATCTGTGAGATTATAACAAAAAGGTTATACAGTCAGCGATCGGCTTAATTAATTTGTGCAGTGAAAAAAGTGCGCCAGGAAATGAGGCGCCGAGCCTTTCAGTGCCAATGATTTTGGCACCAGAAAGAGAAGTATTTTGTCAGTCAGAAAGTGCAAGCGGAGAGAGTCGGCGTGCCTGTCAGTTCAATGTTTAACAAAAACTGCACGCTATGCTACAAGGTGTATGAGGACAATTCCAGGGTGCAACAGCCATATGATTCAGTCTTTATTTGTCGCCAAACACTTCTAACAGTCCTTGCGCTATGTTATAGTAGCTGGTTACCACTGTACAGACGTTCGCATTGCAGGAAAGAAGACGAAGTTGTTCTGTATCAGAACGCTGCCTTCACGTCTGTGCAGTTTTTTGGTAATTAGTGCTATAATCAGGGAGGCGCCGCTCCCTTTTTGCCACGCCGATGGAAGTGGAGGCTGCTGTGCCTCTATTGGAACCCGGTGGGTCGGCAGCAGCCGCCCAGAGGAAGCGCCTGCACCGAAAGAGTGACTCGAGCAGCCAGGACACTGTTGTGTACTCAGTGCCAAGTGAAGACTCCTCGTCCTCGGCCGACGACGGTTTCATACCGGTTGTTGGCAAGAAGGCCAAGCGCAGACTGCGTAAACAAGCCGATTCGTCCTCATCGAGCACGTCAACGGTGTCCCCATCAAGAACGCCAACGATCATCACGGCGCGAAGTTCCTCGGCGCATACAGCCTTGTTTGTGCCGTTGAACTCAACGGACGACTTGAACCTACTGAACAGGCAAGCCATCTCTATTTATCTGGAGAGCCTTGTACCGGGAGGCATAAAAGATGTCAGAATCAACCCGTTCAAAAACGTCATTGCCATTGATGTGGTGGAGCGAAGTTCACTAGAGAATTTAACCGCAATCACAAAACTCGGCATCATCAGTGTACGCCCCCTTATTCTCCAGGACAGCGGCACTACGGCTGGCGTAATCTACAACGTCGATATCGCCATCTGTGATGCAGATTTACCCATGTTGATCAAGCCGGCAACCGACGGCATTTCCATCATTCAAGTTCAGCGGTTAGGCAGATCTCTATGCATCAAGCTGACCTTCAAGGGTGACTGCATACCATCGTACGTGAAGGTTGGGCACTTTCGTCATCCAGTTCGACCTTTTGTGCCTAAGCCACTTCAATGCAGGAAGTGCATGAGGATCGGCCACGTGAGCGGCGTCTGCATCAACTCCATGGTGTGCCCGCGATGCTCCGAGTCACACAGCGGTGATGTTTGCCGCGCGACTACCTTGAAGTGCGCCAACTGCCACGGCCCTCATGACTCTTCCTCGAAAGACTGCCCCCGTCTAAAGACCGAGCGGGCGGTACTGAAGCAAATGGTGCGAGACCATTCTACGCACAAACAAGCCGCCGCCAAGGTGCGACCACGTCGTTCGCGCCGCCGAAGGTCGTCAAACAAAGCAGTCACATTTGACAATAATGCCCGAAACCCAACTGCAGCTTGTCCGCCTCCACCAAAAACCGTACCAAATCAAGGGAGCCCGGCGCTTGGTGAGGCTGGACCTGCTGCCTCAGATGTAACTTGGCCACCAGTGCCAAAGCCTTCTACGCTTACTGCGTCAGGGATGTTGGCGCACTCAGGGCAGTGTGCAGCGCCTACGACTGATCCAGCCAACAGGCACGATCAAGGCCATGGCCCAGATATGCAAGTGATTGCAATGCTCACGACACTTATGAATGCCATGCGTGCTCTGCTTTCCAGCCTACACACGCCAGCAGCAAATAGCGCACTTCAAGTGCTGGACGCGCTACATCCAGTTCTTGCCGCTCTACAGTAGAAGGCATCATGGCTCCTTCGGACCTGTCTTTTCAAAAGAAAGTCAAGCAAGCTTTCATTTTCCAATGAAATGCTCGTGGGCTTCAGTCCCGGATTTCCGATTTACGGCACTGCGTCTACGAGAATCACTTCCCCATTCTTGTGATTTGTGAACCGAAGACCCCGGCAATTTTGAAAATATCCGGTTACGAGGCATTTTCATCACCCACGTGCAACAGATCCAGCAAAGTCATCGTCTACATTCGACGTGAACTTACATACGTGCAACATTCAGTTCCTCCGAACGAAGACAATCAGTACGTTTGCCTGACAGTGAACAGCCGTGACCTGACGTTTACGCTACTGGCGGTGTACTTGGCGCCATCAAGTCGTTTCGACGCCAGAAGGTTGAGTGGTTTGATGGCAGCTACACCTGCTCCGTGGGTTATTATGGGTGACTTCAACGCTCATGACACCATGTGGGGAGGCGTTAGGATGGACTTTAGGGGAAGATAGCTTGTGTCCTTCGCCTCTGACCATGACGTCCAGTGCCTGAATGACGGAAGCCCGACCTGTATACGAGGGGTGACTTATAGCAGCTGCTTGGACTTGACTTTCGTTTCAAGGTACCTTAACAACAGCGTCCGGTGGTTTTCGGATGTAGAAACCCATGGCAGCGACCATATCCCAACCTATCTGATTCTTACCGGCCATTCCACATTTTCCCCAGCCACGTGTTGGCAGCGCATTGAATGAACAGTTTTTAAATTACTTATGGAGGCTGCTTGCGCAGAGGGCTTCTCTACCGGTCTTGAACAAAAAATTAAGGAGGCCATGGAACACGCCACCTGCCCCTTTAACCCTGTCGCTAACTACACCGATTTTGACTTCGAATTGCAGCAACTGCGATCACAACGGCGCAGGGCAGAGCGCAGATACCGACGCACAAAGTCGCGCCTAGACCTAAGAGATGCTAGGCGCATACAGAAGAAGATTCAGCGCAGAATTTAGGCACTGCAAACACAACGGTGGAGGACATTTTGCCAAACACTTGATCCACGGAAGCCTTTGTCACGCGTTTGGAGTGTAATTCGGGGTCTTCGCACGTACCCTCAACAGCGCTACCCGTTCAAATCCGTAGCGCTTCACCAAAGGCGCAGTGTGGTTGAGGTAGCCGAAGATTTCTGAGCAAGAATAACAGGCCCTCCGAATCCAGGTGCAACGCTGCACTGCAACAATGTTCCACCCTCACGGGATTCTCGGATGGATGCACAATTCTCCATGGAAGAACTTGATGCTGCGCTGGCTTGTTGTAGAAGGTCATCATCACCAGGGCCCGATGGTGTGACGTACTCCGCACTTGCCAACCTTGGCCAAGAAGCTCGACGGGCTCTTTTGGACACTTTTAACAAGTCATGGACTGCTGGCATAGTTCCTCAGGATTGGAAGACCAGTCGTCTGGTTCCACTTCTTAAGCCGGGGAAATCCCCGCTCGACCTTTCATCATACCGTCCAATTGCACTCGCCAGCTGCGTCGGCAAATTCATGGAAATAATGCTGCTCACACGCGTGGAATGGTACTTGGAGCGATATCAGATTTATCCAACCTTCATTTCTGGGTTCCGACGGGGCCGCTCTTCTATCGACAACGTGGTTGACCTTGTAACGTCGGTGCACCACAGCAAAGGTTTGAAAAGATTGACCGTGGCATTGTTTTTGGACATCAAGGGCGCGTACGGCAACGTAACGCATCAGGCCATTTTGGACGCAATGGAAGCTGCTGAGATCGGAGGCCGCACGTTCAGATGGATACGCAGCTATTTATCAGAGAGGTCGTTTCTTGTCCTGACTCCGGACGGACCAACGTCCTTACACCGAAATTCGCGCGGAGTCCCTCAGGGTGGAGTGCTGAGCCCAGTTCTCTTCAACCTTGCTCTTATCCGCCTGGTCGACGTATTGCCACAATCTGCTCAGATCTCGGTATATGCAGACAACATCTTTATTTGGGCATCAGGGGTGACCCGTCCTCAAGTTCGTGCAAGACTTCAAAAAGCGGCATCGATATTGACATCTTATCTTCGCTTGCAGGGCCTGAACATTTCGACCGAAAAGTGTTCACTTGTGGCGTTCACACGCAAAATAATGTCACGTTACACCATTCGCATCAATGGCGAAGCCATTCCCTATGAGAGAAGCCACAGATTCCTTGGTGTTGTCATCGACAGGAACCTCTCGTGAAGTCCACATATCTACGACATGAGAAAGAGACTAATTTCGATTGTCCACGTCCTCTCCTTCCTCGGGGGAAAGTCCTGGGGCGCATCAGTGCGCTCGATACTACAACAGTACCGTTCCCTATTTCTGGGCTACATGCGGTACAGTCTTCAGATATTCAGTTCCATTAGAAAAAAAAACAAATATCAAGACTCTTCAAAGTGTGCAAGCGCAAGCTATCCGTATCTGTCTTGGAGTGCCTAAATGTGCATCAACAGCAGCAACTGTTCTTGTTGCCCGGGAACATCCTGTTACTACATACATTGCTGTTGACACCATGAGAACACATATTCAGCACCTCACACGGGTTCCCTGTCATCACCTCGCAACACTCCCAATAATTAGGCCGCGTACTGCATTCGCCAAAGTCATTGACGCCCATCGAGCATATCTTCCATCGCAGTTCACCCCTGCGTCAAGACCGAGCTCACCCTTATGGAGTCTTCATGAACCTCGGGTTCACCTCTATATTCCTGGCATTACAAAGAAAGCTGGTGTATCACTGCCAGCTCTCAAACAACTGACATTGAATCACCTGCATTCTTACCACAGTCACCGCATACATATTTACACAGATGGATCAGTTTACTCGACCAGTTCTGCGGGGTCGGTGGTGATACCGGCCAGATCCATCTTCATGAAAGTGAAGACGACCTATCCAACATCTTCAACTGGTGCGGAACTCGCAGCCTTACGGGCTGCGGTAGAGTTCATCATTCAAGAACCTCCACATGACTGGACGGTTTTCACCGACTCTAAAGCAGCCCTTCAAGCCCTGCAAGCTGCGCTACGCCGCGGGTCGCAGGAGCAACTTGTTGCTGAGATCCGTCTACTGTACCACGGCACCGTTTCCAAATGTCATGACATCATTTTTCAATGGCTGCCAGGATACTGCGGTATTAATGGTAATCACTAGGCCGATGCGGCTGCGCGTTCTGCTCACAACAACGGACTTCCAGTGAGGATCCCAATATCAAGACCTGACGCTGCGTGTGGGCTTCGCCCTTTGGCGCTGGAGCTCACACTTTCAGCGTGGAACACGAGAGAGTTTTGCAACCTCCACCTCAAGGCACTGGACCCTGAATTGCGCCTTCGTATTTCACGTAACTTAGAACGTCGCGACGCAACACTGTTATGCCGTTTATGGATCGGTGTTTCATTTACCAATTACTATGCTTTCCGGATGGGGATGGCCGACAGCCCTGCCTGTGAGAGCTGTGGTTTTGAGGAGACCATCGCTCATCTTCTCTGTGAGTGCCCTGCATTTGCGAGTGCAAGACATACACTGTATTGTGCCCTGGACCGCCTCGATCCTCGCCCATTAACAGAGCAAAAGATCCTCGGTCCGTGGCCACAGCAGTCGACTGCCCTCAAGGTATACAAGGCACTCTTTGCCTACTTGAGAGCGACTGGATTGAGTGACAAATTGTGACAGCGTTGTGCGTGTGTGTGTTATGCCTTTTTTCCCTTCTCTCTTCCTCCTTTTCGTCCCCTAATCCCTCTTCCTCAGTGCAGGGTAGCCAACCGGAACACCTTTCTGGTTAACATGCCTGCCTTTCCCTCTTCCTCTTTATCTATCTATCTTCGCATTGCAGTCGATATTACACGACAAAAATATGCGGGTCCCAATTGGCTTTGTGCATTTAAACCCTGGAATTTTTCCAAACAGCAAGTTTCCATGTTAAGGCATGCATGCTTTTGTGAAGTTTCATCCCGAGAAAAACTGTCCATAATGCAAGCCGTCATATCACAGGGTGACATTAACGCATAGAACAGAATGTGGTAAATTTTTTAGTTCTGATAATGTCAAAAGCTCCAAATCATTGCACCATTTCTATGACTAGGATAGATTCCTAATCGTGAAAAGCACTATGTACTCACACACTGCTAAATTGTTGTGGCCCATTAAATTGTTCCTACCAGATCGGTTCGCTTTTTGAAAAGCATTCCTGTGGTAGCCAACTTTTCGTTCTTCGTGGCATACACTTGCACCTTAGTCTCTTTGAGAAAGCACGCGATAAAATCCTTTAAAAAATAATGTCTTGCGTCGTACTTTTCTGAGCGGGTTGTAAGTGATCCTAGCCAGTTAACAGCAGTGGGCCAATGCTAACTCATGGCCAACCTGCCTTTCTTTTTTTTTTGGAATCTCGGGTAACCTCAAAGGTAATGTACTTGGCTCTTCCCTTTTTCTTACATTCATTAATGACCAGCCTTTCACTTGATGGGAATAACGCGCTACACACGGAGAAAAACCGGCAACTGAAATGACGGACACAGGACAAGCCCACCATTGTGCAAATCACAAATGTTCACCTTACTTTGAATTGACTACAATTTTAGCTCGTGCAAGGGACAAGAAAGAAAGAGAAAAAAAAAGAAGCCTTTGAGATACGGGAGGCCGGTGAAGACGAGTGCGTAAGCACGCCCTCGGTGTTGTTATCAAGTGAGGAAGGAGCGTGCGACACAGCCGATGGCAATGAATTGATGGTTTTGAGCGTGTGCATGAAATGTGTTTATGTGCTCTCCTACCAGAATAGATTTTAGTTGTTAGTGCACACTTGTCCTGTGTCCGTCATTTTAGTTGTCGGTTCTTGTCCGTGTGTAGCGCGTTATTCCCATCAAATGTGCAACCTACTAGCCCACATTGCTGCCTTGCTTCCTTTCACTGTTTCATTTAGTTAGTCTTCATTGACAACCGTCTGCGTGCTCGGCAATGGCCCATTTGGCAATGTTAATAGGACTGCATTAATAGTTTTTACTGTCAGCCATACCCGTCTACATTGCGAGCTGATATGTGTCAGTATTTCTTTTGTGCTTCTATCCTACCCTGTTTCAAGCGAAGCAACACGGAGACTTCCATTATGTGATGTGGTTAAAATGCTAGGTGCGCATGTTTACGCTTGTGACTTTTATGTGCGTGTGTCATTTGATCCTTATCCTCATCTTAAATGGCCAGCCAGGTATGTTATAGGGCCAGAATTTACAGTGTTTATAAAAGGGTGCCTCCTTCTTCTCTATAATAAAGGTAAATTTCACATACAGTTCTGTTGTCATGAATGGAGTCAGACTACAGCTGCTGTGTGTTTTGCGTGTGAATGTGATTTTCTTACATTGACGGCAGTGAAACACACGGATATGCACAAATCTGTACTCAGTATCAATTCATTCATAGAGTTGCTATTTTCCTTACATTAGTAACACGAGTTTTCATATAAGGCCTTAAGGAGGATTATCATTTTGGTGCATTATTTGGAAAAAAGAGGCCACAAAACTAGACATTTGTTTGCCTAATACATGCAGCCTACGGGAGTAAAGCAGGCGACACATGTGAGAAAACTTGGCTGGCGCGCTGCACCGGTCGCCTCTTGCGAACTGCAGCCCCACTGCAAGCAGGGACACTCGGAGTGGCAAGCATCGATGCGCCGCTTGGCCCAAGCTCAAAGCGTGCGGTTTGCCACCGCGCAGCAGTGACAGACCGCTGCTTGGCTTTGTGTTGAAGTTCGTGCCAGAAAAGACATAATAACCATATTATCAGGAAGACCGCCGATATCTACTCGAGCAGCAACAAAGCATGTTTGCCCAAGTAGCGAGCTTTAAGCAACGGCGCCACCCGCGGTTGCACCGGCCGACGAATTGCGCGGCTCCGTGGCTGCCCTGGTCGTCGCTAGGCCTATAACTTCTTTCGCATCGAAGGCGCAGCGGACGCTGCTTCGCAAGTCGCCTGCGCTATATTAGAAGGTACACTCTTAATATCGCTTTGCTGTCAACAGCACAATCCCGCAATAAACTATGGTCAATTTCCGCGACGCCTTCGGCAGCGGAGCTAGCGGACAGCTACGTGCGTCAGGCGAGTTGGACAGCAACGGCGGGCCAGCGGCAGCTGCGAGGCGATTCTGGCAAGAAATTTGCTCGTATCACAGTTGTTGCTTCTACCAGCAACTCGGTATTCATCAACGATCCTCAAAAATGATATATTTTTCACATTTCTCTATACCAAGTTTTATGATTTACGCAAAAACCATTTTAAGCTCATTTTTATGACCGCGGCCGACGGGATCTAGGCTAGTCGGCCCGCCATGCTGGCTCGCTACTTTACATTCGCACCAGAAAAGACAAATCAGCCATGCTATCAGAAAGGATGCCTGCTATATTCGAGCAAGATAGCATGCCTGCCCAAGAGCCGAGCTTTCGGCAACGACGCCGCCTGCGGGAGCGCCGAGCGACGAACTGCGCTGCTTCCCGGCTGCCCTGTTCGTCGCTAAGCCTATAGTAGGATACAAATAAAAAGAAACAGCAGTTGTTAACACTGGGCCACGGTCCACGGCGTCGGCGTACTGTATCACTCCGATAGCCACTCACAAAAGTAAACGAAATAAGCTTTTTAATGTTTGACTTTATTAAACAAGCCAGGTATCACAATTCTATATATAATAACTTTTTCTCGTGACTAGCTTATTGTTTAGGTAACAAGAGAAGTTTAAACAACGGACTAGGTTTTGTCGTGGAGGAATTCTGTGCGCCGGTCCTGAATGTGAGCGGAGCTTCACTGGAGACTTAAGTTGTATCCGACTATAGCTGGTTTCGCATCGATGCCGTAGATGAGAGCGCTTCGGAACTAGCCAGAGCAGCGATAAAGGAACTACTCTAGCCACTTTGCCTTTACTGAGAGTCCGTCCCACAGTAATGTTGTGCTCAATTTCCGTGACGCCTTCAGCAGCGGATCTAACAGACGCCAGGAGAGCCGCACCAAGAAGAAGAAGAAGAAGAAGAAGCAGGAGCGGATGTTACGATCGTTACAGCGTTGTTACGATCGTTACAGGAAGAAGACGTTACAGCGAAGCGGACGTGCTGACGTGTTCTTGCTGGCCGCTGCTGTTTTCTGCATATTCTGGTGGTTCCGGCTTGTTCATCCTTGGTGAGCCCGTTCTACGTTGGGGGGTTTTGGCCAAGGCGTAGTTTAAGACGCAGTTCATGTGATCCTGAGAGCGCGTTTTGCTGAGAGATCTCGTTGACCTCCCCAGGTGGAGGGTCGGCAGCTTGGTTTGCCAGCTTGCCGGCCCAAAGCCTGCCACTTGAGTCCTTCCACAAAAATGGCATTGATGCGGTTCCCGTGGCTATCGTCCCAATCGGTGAGGGTGCGATCAAAATAAAATCCCCCAAACTAATTCAACAGGAGCTAAGATCATTGACTGCCAAATACCTGCAGATCTCTGAAGTGCGTCCATTTGGCCGTCGAGGAATTGTGTGCAAGTCCTCGGACATCGCTTGTGTTGCAGACTTGCTTAAGTGCACAATTTTCAGCTCGCTGCCGGTGAAAGCATTCATTCCTGAACAGCTTGCATGTGTCAAGGGTATCGTAAGAGGTGTCGACCCAGCATCGTCCCCGCAAGAAATTCTACAGGAATTTCAGGATGCAGGCGTTGGGGTCCTTTCTGTCTACCGCTGCAGTAGAGAGGTAAACGGCTCGCGCGTTGCTACTGAGTCGGTAATAACAACTTTTGCTGGCTCTTCCTGCCCTGCTGAACTAAAAATCTGGCCGATTGTACACCGTGTGGACCCTCTAGAACCCCGCCCTCTTCAACGCACCAACTGTTGGCGGTTCGGGCATAGTGGCAAAGCATGCAAGTCGGAGACCCGCTGCCGTATATGTGGACAAGGTCATTCTGCTGATAACTGCACCTCAGAGCAGCCTCATTGTTGCCTCTGCAGCAACATTCACTCAGATGATGATGCCAACTGCGCAAAACGTAGCGAAGAGCGTAGCTTGTTGGACATTATCAAAGAGAAGCGGTGCTCAAGAGCCGATGCTTACGCTGTTCTTAAGAGGAAAAAAGATTCATATGCTAGTCGTGTGCGCGCTTCTGTTGGGGACATTGAGTCCAACTTGACTGCCTCAATTGTGACCACAGTAGAAAAAGCTCTTAATGATGTGGTTGAGCGAATGCTAAACACTTTCTCTGAGGCGTTGGCTCAGTTTGTTGTAGTTCAGTCTGGATCACCATCAACACCCGTCCTGGCAGCAACGTCTGCATCTGTCTCAGCTTCTGCAGCTAGTGCTGGCCGCTCTACATCACCTTCTGATGCTCCCCAGGTCCCACCTCACATCTCTGTTCCTAGCAGTGAATGTCGCAGTGACATCTGCTTAACAGATGTCGAAATGTCGTGCCCTACGCAGAAGCGCCGTGCTTCCTCATCACCATCTAATTCTAGTTCTCCACAGATGAAAGCTAAAAAGGGACCACCCAAACTTCATCCCCATGTTGATATCCTTAAAGAGGCGGTTTCAGCCTCTTCAATTGGTCAATAATCATGGCAGGTATCAAAGTGTTACAATGGAATTGCCGTTCCGTCTTGTCTTCTCTTCCAGATCTAGACATACTTATTCACAAGCATAAGCCTGATATTGTACTTTTACAAGAAACGTGGTTATCACCGTATAAATCATTTTCAATGAGAAACTTTCAAGTTTTCAGGTCAGATCGAAATGTTGGCAGGGGAGGTGAACCGGTACCATGCTATCTAAAAATTTGTCATACCGCATCTATCTCTAAGAAAATTCTTCTCCCTGACTGTGAGCTTTTAGCGATCAAAATTTCATTCCCGCATTGTGCTGATATTACAATTGATAATGTCTATTTTCCTTTAGGTGTACACAGGAAAGACTGTTTAGACAGCTTGGTGACTGCCACAAACAGTGCAGTCATCGCAGGAGATTTTAATTCTCACCATAGTGACTGGGGAAGTCGCACTGATTCCTGCGGCCAGCTTCTCTGGTCGTGGCTGTCTGCAAATGCTGTACGCTGCTGCAATTCTAGAGAAATAACCTTTATGCGAGGGATTGCTCGCTCAGCCATTGACTTAACGTTATCAGCAGGTAGGCTAGATGCGACTGATTAATCGACAGATGATTCGGGTACGTCTAGTGATCACTTTCCTATAACTTTCATTATCCGGTTATCTCCTCTTAAAACTAGTTGTGTGACCCATAAATTTGTCAACCACAAAATTTATAAACATCTGATGTCCGCCTCACTTGCTTCTATAGTTAATACAAGCCGGGATGACAGAGCTCAGCAGACGGTTTCATTTTTGCAAAATGCAATAGACCACTCAATATTCGCTGTGCCCGCAGCAGCCTCTAATAAACAGCCGTCTCCTTTGTGGACAGAAGAATGTGAGAAGGCCTATCGTCGCAGAAAAGCGGCCTGGAAGAGGCTGTCCTGCAACCAGAGTCCAGCAAATTGGTTAAATTACAAATTCTTCTCTGCATCTTTCAAAAGAACAATTGCAAAAGCCAAGGAGGAGTACAACCAAAATTTAAACACATATCTTTCAAATCCTCGTCATCGGAAAGCCTTGTATAGATTCATGGAACGTAACAAGAGTTCTGCCGTCCCTCTTCTCACTAGTTCAACAGTGTTATCAACACAAAAGGCTCACGAGAGCCTGGAGAGTATTGCTCAGGGATTGGCGTTACGCTTCCAGACGCAGAGAAACGTCCCTTTGTGCACAATTTCACCCTCTTCGGATTATACCAAGGTTGACGCATCAGAGCTCCTCTCAGTCCTGGCAATGTTGCATCCTGCAGCTCCTGGACCAGATGGTGTCACTGTTGGTATGGTTAAAATTTTTGCCGAGGAGTTCACAAGCGCCCTCTCAGATATGGTCAATGCTTCTCTGGAAAATGCATGGATTCTAAGCATTTGGAAGACGGCGAAAATTATTTTATTAATGAAAGATGTAGGAAAAGGTTACGTCTTAGATAATATTCGGCCAATTGCGCTGATTTCAAATTTAGTCAAATTATTAGAAAGAATAGTGCACAGTCGCCTCACAAAACATGTTCATGACATCAACGGTCTCAGCTCAGCTCAGATTGGCTTTCGTCGTGGATGTTCTATATGGTCCGCGCATGTGGATCTAGAGAGCAGAATCCGGCTCTCGCTACGCAGAAGAGAAGTTTCCGCTTTGGTCACTCTTGATGTAGCAAAGGCCTATGACAGTGTAGAGCATAGTATTTTACTTAACAGACTTGCTCAGTTACATCCTCCAACCTACATTTATGCGTGGATATCTGAATTTCTGAAGGACAGATTCTTTTACTGCGCCGAGGGAACCCTATGTTCAAAAACATATTATCAATCAAGAGGTGTGCCGCAAGGATCGGTGCTACACCCTCTGCTTTTTAATATTTTGGTCAGTGGCATCCCCATTCGTCCTGATATAACAGTTTTTATGTATGCAGATGACATAGCTTTTTTAGCCTCGGCCAGGGATATCCACTCCCTTTACCACATTCTGCAGGGATATTTGGATGCTCTTGGAGTATGGTTGCAGGGTATTAATTTATCCCTGAATGTAGACAAATGCGGAGTTTTGGTATTTCCTCCAGACAGGCCTTTGCACATTTCATTAGTCCATCGCTCTCTCCAGATTCCACAAGTGGAATCCGTAAAATATCAGGGTGTTACTTATCACCCAGCATTAGATTGGAGCCTTCATATAAAGAACAATGCGTTTCAAGGAGAACGCGCTCTAGGCCGGCTGACAAGAATCGCCAATAAAAAGTTTGGGATTCGCCGCGACACGTTATTGTTACTATACAAAGCCTACGTAAGACCTATACTTGAATTTGGTTGCATTCTGTTCTCTGGTAGCGCAAGCTACAAGATTCAACCCTTAATCTTACTGGAAAGGCGCGCTCTCCGCTTCTGCCTTGGTCTCCCAAAATCAGTTTCAAACGCCCTGCTTTATCTGGAAGCCCGTATCCCTGATCTAACTTCCCGTTTTCAAATACTCCCGGTGCGAACTTTCCTCAGGTCGATGGACCCAGTGACTGATGTCAGTACTCCTATTTTTGTGTCTCAGCCGGCCTTATTCTTTTCTCCTCATTGGCCACGGTATCAAATGCCACAAATTATGTTAACGCAGAACCTTTTAACACCGATTGGTGTTGATATCAGTTCTTTGCAGTGGGTTGACACGCCGGCAGCAGTGGAATTCCATTTCGAACACATCTTCCCATCTCATGCGAAACACATGCCCGCAAACATTTTAAACAGTATTCTCTCGGATCACATAGAGGAATACCCCCATCATACGGTGCTTGCTACCGATGCCTCCGTCAACTGCCAAAAAGCTGCAGTTGGCATCTTTTCGCAGAATTTGGCATGAAGCTATTCTGTCCGCATCCCAGATTATATTCCTATATTCTTTGCGGAATTTTTGGCTCTTGGAATGGCCCTTCACAAAATTCCATGCCATGTGCCTCATGTTATTATTCTCGCTGATTGTTTGTCAGTGTTAGTCTCCCTTGACACTTCGCAGGAAGATTTTTTGAGCCATATCCTGCGATTTTTTATCCCATGCACTTTGAAGGTTGTCCGTTTTGTCTGGGTACCTGGCCATGCAGGTATTCATTCAAATGACGTGGCTGATTACTTAGCAAGGTCGGCTCTTGACGGGTCAGTGACACATCCCATCCCGAATTTCAGCCTGCTGGCGATTTACAGGTTTCAGCGGTTCCTACATATATCAGCCAGGTTACGAGATCCCTTACTAAATACCACTGACTATCAGCACTTAGCATATAATTGGAACGTCCGTTCGTGTAAATTCCGGCTGTGTGAGGTAACAATGACGCGGTTGCGGTGCAGGATTCCAAGTTTGAATTTATATCTATGCAGGTGTGGGTTGACACCGACGAACCTATGTGACGCATGTGGGAAAGTTGAATCTTTAGACCATTTTTCTCCTCTACTGCCCAAAGTTCGCACTTCAGAGAAAGATTTACCTGGAGGTCCCTCTCTCCAGGTTAGGGCTCCCTTTATCTTTGCCAGTATTGTTATCGTTTGGTGCGAACGCCAAGGGATTTTCATTGGGTTTTATTTGTGGGTTTCTCCACGATTACATAATTGTAACTGGTAGGTTGATGTGCTAATTCTTTTAAAGTTCTACGAGCTCTTCTTTTTTCACCAAAATGCTGTCTGTTATTTAACTGTCAATATTGTTCTGTTGTTTTTATTCATTGATTTTTCAAAATTCACGATTGGTGCTACAATTTTGTCATCTTCCATGGAAACTTCTTTGGTTATCCAACTACACCTTGGCCAATCCCCCCGCGTGGGTATGTGCCATATACCTGGGGTGAAGAAGAAGAAGAAGCAGCAGCAGCGACGGTGGCGGTGGCGGCGGCGGCAGCAGCAGCAGCAGCAGCGGCGGCGGCGGCGGCGGCGGCAGCAGCAGCAGCAGCAGCGGCGGCGGCGGCGGCGGCGGCGGCGGCAGCAGCAGCAGCAGCAGCAGCAGCAGCGGCAGCGGTGGCGGCAGCAGCAACAGCAGCAGCAGCGGCGGCGGCAGCGGCAGCAGCAGCAGCAAGCGGCTGTAGGATGATTTTTCTGAAATGATGCATTTTAACGCGATAGCGTTAAGGAGCTCATGTCGCCGAAAAGCCGGTGTCGTCGGCGTCGGCGTCTTTGGCCTTGAGCGAAAAATGGCGCATCTCTGTGGACACCTGAACCACGCCGTAAGAGAAGGGATTTTAACGCGACAGCGTTAAGGATTGATTGATGGATGGATTGATTGATTGGTGGATTGATTGATCGACCGATTGATTGATTGCTTGAATGATCGATTGATTGCTTGCTTGATTGATTTAGTGATTGCATAATTGATTGATTGATCGATTAATTGATCGATCGATTGATCGATCGATTTTTCCTTCCCTTATGGCGCGATCCGGGTGTCCAGCGAGAAACGTGAGGAAGACGTCATTTCCCTTCCTTAAAAGCAATTGTTCGTTTCATTTTCCTTCCCTCACAGCCCGGTTCGCGTGTCCGCCGAGATATGTGAGACAGGCGTCCTTTCCTTAAATTGTCCAATGGCCCACGCGTCGCGCCGAACGGGTGATGGCGTTCTGTGTACTCCTCGGCAACGCTGCAACACGCTGTCGCGTCTCACTCTTAAAGACGAAGCTTGAACCTGCTTCAATTTTTTAACATTCATCTATCCCAGAGCTTCTTATGAACATAAATTGAGGTCATGTTTGGTGAATGTTTTTGCTCGGCGGCCGATCTCGCGAAGACCCAGTCGGCAGACTAGTTTTTGTCTCCGTCGCCGGTCGCCAACCATGTCGCACTACGAATCTCTGGGTGCGTTCCAATTTTCTAGACGTCCGACAAGACGTCTAGTGTGACGTCTATGAAGCCGTGTACATGTCCAGATATTGGAACTTTTCTACTGCTCATGCCGCCTCGCGGCATAAAAATGTAACTAAAGCTTATGGACAGTTATACTGCAATTTTACTTAAACTTCGCACAGACGATCATTAAAAACTCGTTTTCAACAGTTCGCACATTTTTTGCTGCAATAATTTTACGCGTAAATCAGGCTGGTGAGAGCGTGTATCGGTCAGTCTACTTGTAGCAGACGGTAGTGTCCGTTCTCCGAAGACGACGCTAAAGACATAAGCCATTATTATTTTATTATTGACGCTGCTGTTGTTATTGTCCTCAAGAAGATAATTCTCCTCGAACGTGCTCGTCCAGACGACACTGTAAACATAAAAAAGAATACGAAAGACTGCAAACACAAAATTAAGATGCGCGAAAGGTGAGACTGCAGCAGAAAAACACATGCGTGCCAATCAACCTGCTGTCTGCCGTACGTGGTACTATGCTGCGGAGAAAAAAGTTGGGCTGAGGCTTAGCCTGGATATCTCGAAGCGAAAAGCGTTTAGCAAGGCGTGCCTCTCGTGATTCTGGCGTTTCAGCCGCTTGCCTAGCCTTGCGCTTTTCATATCTTCGCTGCTTTTGAGCCAAATCCCACGCTACCACTTTTGGGTCTTCTCCTCCTTCCATGGCGAAAAGTCAGACGACGGAGGCAGCGCAGCGCGCGGTGGCTACGACGGCTGCGGCAGCAGCGACCACCTGCGCTCCGCGTGACATCACTCGGTTTCGCGCATGCGCAGCTGTGGCAAATCTGTAGTGTGGCTCACGCGAAGTCCGGTGTTGACGAGCCTAGTGAAGCTTTTCGCTTCAAAACCTAAATACAGCAACGAGCTTTATTCCTGCACAGACTAAAATCAATTTGCAACATGCCGGTGTGTTTGTTCTGAGACTTTAGGGATAAAAAAGAATGTGCACTAATGAGTTGATGCAGCTAATATAGCAACAGAAAAACACATTTGTGAACCGTTACGCCAGCCGTCTTAACGCCGGCGAAGAACCCAACGACAGCGAAAAGTTTTAATTCATAAAATCAAGGCGCTAAGAGCCGGCATCGTCAGATTATAAACAGACCATGTAAACAGACCTACAGCGTCCGCTGCTACAGAAAATCTCGCAACCGCACGATTCTCTCCTGCGTGAATCACTGCTAGGAATCGCACGTCCACGAAGACTGCTTAATTAGCCACTAGTTTGCGTACCAAATAACTTAAAGGAATGACTCACATTTGCAGGACGGTGCCTGTCCATATTCCGGCCGCAGTCCGACGCCCACGAAGAGCACGACTCGCTCATCCGCGTACATCAGCTCCGCCATCTGTAGACAGGGAGTTAGCCTGCATCGATGTTGACTTCGGCGAAGCAGTCATCTAGGACTGCTTCGTGACAAATGGAACGCGTCCAAAGATGGCAGCTGTCCGGCTAGACGTCTAAGTAGCCGTCTACTTGGAGCTATTGGAACGCACCCTCTGCCCGAGGGGCTCACGCGGCGGCACGAGCAGACGACTTTGACGGCTACCGGAAGTGTGCCCTTGACGTCGTGGCTGCCGTGGCTCCAGTGAATGAAAGCGTGTGGTGGCCTGCCGACGTCACAGAACTAGTGACGTCTATTTTCACGATTTTACTTTCAAAACCAGTCACTGTGAAAACATTAACGGGCCGCGAATTTAAAAAATACACGGTTTTTAAAAATTCATAATAAATTGCCTGCTCACTTCCGAACACTCCTACTTACTGTGGATGTTTCTTAGCATCATTTCTGAGCATTGAAAAAATTATCAAGCGACTTCTAATTCATTGCATAGTCCTTAAAAGACACCTACAAAAGGCGTGAAACTCGCTTGGCTTGCTGTGTCGATGCCCGAGGTTCCCATTTTGAATAATACTAGATTTATTGAGAGATTTTTTTCAAATAAAGTATGTTTTCTATGCTCAGTCTCCTTACTATCAGGGCAGACCCTGTACATGGCAAAATTACTTCTAAAAACTAATTCGACTACAAAACTACTTTTTCTCAAATCACGTAAATGTATTTAAACTACCATCACAAATTACTGCTCGCCTAAAGTAGCGAAATTACATTAAAGAATTATTTCAGAAAAGTGCTGCAATACTTTTTAAATTACTTGTTATTTTTGTTGCCTAAAAATACAATTGTCACAGCTGGATTCAGCAGTGTTACAAAAACTGTTTCCTAGAACACCAACTTCTCGTTTGAAAATACTAGCACATTTGACTCTTTTGCCGCCAAATTTTGTTTCTGGGAACTTTTGACCTTCGTTGCGCTCCCGTAACTCGGGTCATTAGAGAACTAAAGCCAACAGAGCCACCATCAAACACTCATCACTTTTACTGAGCTTCTCCGGGTGCCGAATGCTTTGTTGACTCGCGCTGACCGCACCCCTTAAATCTTCCGAAGCTTCTTACCAATTGCCTCGAGAGTGCCCGGAGTCAACTCCGTCAGCCACCGGCTCTAATGTTTACTCCAAGCGCACTTCCGTTGCCCCCCCCCCCCCCCCCCCCCTTGCGATTCGTGGCAAAAGACGCAACTCGAGCGCGAGTGGGCGCGTGTGGGCGTAACCGCGGGAGCCCTCGGCGCGCGCACTCTTCTGCTTTCGTGGACTTTGTTCGCGGAGGGTGCCGTCTAACGACTTGATCGGCCTAAGGGCCAAGCCCGTCAACATGTCTCGCGACGGTCGCGCCGGCGCAGTACATTCTAACGATACTCGTTGATCTCTAGAATGCGTTGCGCGGCGCCTCGGCAGTCGTACCATGCCTAAGACTGTGCGCGCGTTCCGTCTCGTATATTTCCGAAAAATATGCCATCTGCCGACTTGCATGCCGACCTAACACGCTGCCGCACGGGTTTGGCAACGTGTTTCCTAGGGATGCTTGCGGTATGCCACGTAGAGACTTTGCCAAAAATATACAGCCCGAGGGGTTTGCTTTAAGTCATGTAGCGGGGCTCTTAAGCACATTTGGTAGTCACACAATCAAAACAGAAATGAGTAAAAAGGAAGTAAGCTGTTATCTAGCGTACTACCTTTTATAAAAGGAAGTGCGCTAGAGGACAGTTTACTCCCTTTTTAGTCCCATATAGGCGTATTCGTGTTTAGAGTGTAGGTTTGTGGGTGCGGAGGACACGAGTGTCCCCCGCCTTTGTGAGATTACGGTCGCTGAAGATTCAAAACGAGCCATGCTGCACGGCTCAGAAGGAAACCTCTTAGGCTGTATATTTTTGAAAAAGGCTTGCGTGTACGTGTCCGCGAACCACTGGGTCAGTGAGCAGAAGTGGCGGTCAAGCACGTTCTTATCGCCACCTGCAACATTTAAACGCGAAGGTTCTAATAACAAGCCCAGCCTCGCCGGCGCGGCCTCCCCCCTCCATGCAGCGACGTACTACGCACTTTCGAAGCGTAGCACCAGCTCTGTAGTGGCGCCTCTTTTTTCCTTTAGCTGACCACAATAAGTGACACGGCGGAAATCTGCTGCGACAGTGGCTAATGCCAGTCAAGGCGCCAAATATGGTGGGTTGTCGTGCAGACGACGCCGCGAAGGACCACAACCAAGATGGCGCTTGACTGCTTCCGGCAAACGCGCGCATGCGCAGTGGACTTTGTGAAACTGGTATATTGCATTGCTTTTTTTTTTATGGGCGCACGCTGCTTCCACACGGCAGCAGCACAGAAGTTAGAGAACCAGCTGGGCCAGGAAGCATACCATGTGACTTGCAGTCGATCGAAAGCTCTCTCTCCTGCTTCCACTTTAGACCAACCGACTGCATTGGAAAATGCGGCTAATACTAAAGTATCGTATCATTCCGCAGAAATTAGTACCACGAAATGATGCGTGACAGACCCCGACGCACTCCGCTAGCTGTTGTCGTTGAAAAACTTATCAGGTCGCCGAGGGCCTTGGATAATGCATTTGCGAGGGTACGACTTTATTGTCAGGCACGAATCTGAAAAAAAAATAACACCTGGGCGCAGGCTCTTCCTCTCGCTCTCCATTCTCGTCTCCTTCCCGGAATCAATCAGCGGCCTCGTCACCGATGTGGCCCCCACTGGAATCTTCCGAGATCGCCTACCTATAGGGGACCGCCGATGTCGTCCCAGTGTACTTCTACGCCAATTTTCTCTCACTTCAAATGACAGACTGCAGCACAATCATCGTTCGCCTCAACGGTCTTCTCCAGCGCCCAAAATTGACGACGTCAGCTCCAGTATGTGCCGCCTCACTTACGACCCTACCGGCCAGCGGCGAGTTCTCGCTTTACCTTTGCCCCCAAATTTCGGAAGCGTTCCGCAGCCACGCCACCACGGGTCATTTAGGCTATCAGCAAACATATGACGGCATCAAGAGCACCTATTTCTGTCCTGGCCTCTCCTGAAGCGCGGCCAAATGCGTTGGGTCATGCGCGTCTTGACGGCACACACACAAAAAAAAAGTTCGACATCCGTTCCTGTTGACACGCTCCTTCCTCTTCCTTGTCCATTAGCGTCTTTTGACTCTTTTGCTGTGGAAATACAGTCCCAGACACTAACGCCGGCAGGTAACCGTTGGACCATCACAGCCACTGACCATATAACGCGATACACTGAAACAGGTGATTTTAGCTACAGTACCACTTCGTAAGTCACGAAATTTTTTTAGCGTGCCATGATAACGTCGCGGTGCAGTACTGTTCTGCTCAGCGACAGTTGCGAGACATTCCTTTCACATCACTCTGCGGACGTACTTCGCGCCGCCAACGCAGTCTACAAGGTTTCTAGCAATCATCCTCAGATAAATGGTCTCGTCGAGCGCTTTCATTGCACTCTGATCGGCATCATATCCATGCACATTCGCTTTAACCATGCGAACTGCAACAATATTTGTCGTTTTCTCATGTCTTACCATTCTGCCGTTCAACACACCACTGGACACAGCCCCTTTTATCCAATCTATGGACGTGTTCCCTCCTTTGCTATCGACACTGCTTGTTTCTCCACTTCTGCATCACCGTCTACATTTCTGGGCGAACATTTCTCTATAACGGTTAACACTTGTCGCCAGCTTATGCATGTCACCACCGAGGCGGTCCGAGAACAGAGCAAACACAGCTATGACTATAGCACCACTGCGTTGTGCCATTTTCTAGTTGTGATGGTCTACTGTGGAACCAGTCCGTATCCATGCTTGGCTTGTTTGAAGAGTTTTTCCGCCACTTCCAAAGCTCCTAGACGATTATAGAACAAAATTTCCCCTTTTATGGCTGCGTTGTCCCCTTGCACAATGTCATTGATCGTCGTCGACGCGCAGCGGAGATTGTTTATATCTCGCGAAAGAGTTTGTACTCCCCACGCCACACTACGCCAGGTTGGCCGCTTGCCTACCGGTTGGGAAAGAGATTTGTGCGAGCGCGGTGTGGGAACTTCGACCTCTTTCGCCAGCATATACACTAACACCAACCTGTGACGTAAGCAAGATGAGGTGGCGCTGCTGTCTCCGACTTTGGGTAACTACTGAGGGTAGGTCCCTTATAAATGCGTGTAAACAAAATTTTTCAAATGAGTTCTCTGATTATGTAGTGCAGCTACGAGGTCTTGCCTTCGTTAACAAACGCCGACCACTCCCTAGAACAGAATACGCAAGTATAGAGCCTTACTTTAAAGTCGATGTATGTTTAAAACACCGCAATATGTGCATGCTGAAACGCAGACCAGAGTTTTCAACATTAGTTTGGTTTTTGTTTTGTGGTGTTTAACGTCCCTAAGTGACTCAAGCTTTGAAGGACGTCGTAGGGGAGGGCTGAAGGTAATTTCGACCCTCTGTGGTTCTTTAACATGCACGGGCATCGCACAGTACTTGGGGCTCTATCATTTCGCCTCCATTGAAACGCGACCACCGCTGCCGGAATCGAACCCGCGTCTTTCAGGTCAGTAGTTGAGTACCATAACCACTCAGCCAGCGCGGTGGCTCCTTGTTTCCAACGTGTTCTTCATTTTACAACGCACATATTAAGGTGGCCAGGAGTTAACGGCTGGCGAGTGCTTATAAGGAGAACATAAAAAAAAAAGAATGCAACGTCCTTTCGAAGCTGATATCTGTCAAAAGCGTCATGATAAATGTGTGTTGTGATGCCGGGAATACTTCTCAACACGTCTAGGCACGCAGTAAGCCGAGTTCTCTCCGAATAGCGCAAGCTTCTCGTGTAGTCCGATATGCTGCCGCGTGCGCAACTAGACAGGCTGGGCAGCTCCACGTGGTATGCAGCTTTTAAACGGCATGATAAGAAACCACGCACCGTAGGTGACGACAGCGCAAAATTAGTGCTCCCTATATATGTAAACTCTGGGCGGGCCTACCCCTCATCACCACCACTTTTATTGCTCGTCTTCATTCTCGGCGACGTGCGCTGTGTACTTCATTGGGCATGAAGACGTGCGTGAAGCAGGCGCGCTCACACGCATAGCGTCCACTGTAGAAAGCTCTCTCAGCCACACGCCGAGGATGACGTCACCTGTAGTCAGGCGAGGAGTAAGGCTTCTAGAGGTTTCGAGTGTCTTCTTTACGATCTGGCGCCGCCAGGCGTCAGCCAAGTGGAGAGGGTATCACACAAAACAAACAAGGTTACGCGTTTTCCGTCTGTGACCAGGGGTTTTTGCTACAAGCTTTTGGTTCCTTCTTTTGGCCGTGATTCCGTTCGCGCCGCGCCGGCATTCGGCGCGCTACGGTGCGTACGGCTCTGGCGCCATTTCTGAGCGAGCGATGGCACTCTATGCGCCCGCGCGGCAAGTACTTGTTAGTGTACTATGTTCAGAGCCCGGTTACGCCGACGGCGACAGTGAAGGCGAGGGATACAGATCAATCGATAAAAAGGCGCTTTATCCCATACAAAAACGACCTATGGGCGTCTATGGGAAAAGCTATGTCAGTCTATGGCCTTTTATGCGTGTCTATACACATCCAAAGCGCTGCTTATTGTCAGCTATTGCAAAATCTATGCCGCTAGAGGTGTAGCTTCGGAACCTTACAACTATTTTGGCTGTCTATAGAAAAGTATATTCGCCTTTAACTACAGCTACAGATGGCCCTAGCTATTTTGCTATTATAGCTATTTTGGTCAATTACGTAGAGCCGTCCATAGGTGCGCTGCTGAGTGAACAAAATCACACTTGTAGGCTTCTTCGCTTTAATGAGGTGGAGCACCACGTTGCTTTCTTCTACGGCGCTATCGATGCTGGTTGCTTTCATTCTAGCGTACCCGTTCTGGGATATTCTGTATAGTGACTGCCCTCAGAGTGACTCACATATTGGGCTTATAGGTGCTTCTTCTGGCTCAGGTTCGGAGTTCGCGCATGATCTGCGCGCTTCAAGTCAGAGGACCGAGCGACCAGCCGAAGATGCAATAACGCTGTTGGGTCGGTACTGCATGGCAGCCTATACCGAGAAAAACCGAATAGTACTATACACGTTTGCTGCACAAAACGTACGGGTGGAGCTCAGGTCTTGCCCATAACAGTAATACCAGAAGAATTTATTGCTTTGAACAGGTTAGAAAATGTCTTGAGGCGCTTATTCAAGTAGCGCACATGAGCTCTCTACACGGAAGGCCTCTGCTAGCCAAGAAGGTTGCGAAAGTATTAGATCCGCCACATAATATGCTTTGTTCATTGATGGTCATGGATATGGATGACGATAGCTCGGGCTTCGGAGCAAATGCCACCGTTGGACGTTTTTCGTATCAGATCTGAACAGGGCTGGACACGATACTTGGAAAAAAGTATCTTCGATGCGAACACCCGGTACCCTCAAAAGTTTCTTTTCCGATGATATTCTAAGTTGAGAGATTATTCCGTGGTTTCTGAAAACTTTAGTGCATTTGATATAGCGCATTGTATTTGAAAGAGTCTAAATGAATCCGGTCGCAAGGATTTCTCCAATTTCTTTATTCTCCACTGTCGGCGCAGTTGGTTTAATTAAAACTTTTGCATTAGAATGAAGCCATGGTGACGTTGAAGTGACGACATTTATAAGCGGCGTAGCAAAATCCGTTTTCAAAGATAATGTTCTTCATACGAACCGGTCTCTGAGCCCTTGACTACTTACGAATAAACTTGAAACTGTTTCTTATGCTCTTAGTTTGGTAGTTTAGTATTTACTGGTTGCCTCTACCTTCCCCTTGTGCTAAAAGGCGCAAACTCTGTGCTCTTAAAAGCGTAACAGGTATTTCCCGAGGACTATGTTAACAGACGTTTGAAGCTGAACATTCTTCGTCGAAGGCTTGAAGGAAAACAACGAAGAATAAAAGAGCTAAACTTTTTATTAGACGAAGCAAATCTTGCCAATATCTGTTTTTAAACGTTTTTTTACTTAACGGTAACAACAGCGTTTCCTCAAACTGCTGCCCCGAAAGAGCCTCGCGATGCGGACGCATGCTTTAAGAGAAGCAAATTAAGAAATGCCTGTGTATACAGGAGCACACGGGCATGTTGCCGTGTTTTATTTTATGAAGGTGGCTTTTAACTCGAAAGCGTTCAGGGTTTCGTTCAGCAGAGAAACCGCCGTAGTTGGCGTTGATGTGTCGACAAAATCGGGATTGGTCGAGGGAGTCGCGACTTCACAACCGCATGACCTCGCGCGGCTGATTAAAACACCTCACAACAATCACACATCACAAAAATGATGACGTCACTATAGAACATATCATTGGTGTACAGGGTGGTGACGCCACTCCACCACCACTACGTAGTTCCTCTGAAGAAAGAAAAGCAACTGCGCTGATAAGAAAGACGGTCGAGCCAAGACTGTATTGGTTTTCTATGGCTGTCTTAACTATTCGATGCGAGCGATGGATAAACGTGAGAAGAAAAATTTTGCTACGCATCGGAAGAATGGCCCATTTCTTTCAATATTTCCACAACTGTACATCAGAATGTTCCACAGCTGCCCTACAATTAAAACTGATGTCCAAGAATTCTGGACTTGAAAAACGCAAAACTGCGCCTTGGGCTAGTTTCTGTGATACATCGAAGACTTTCAGGGAGACACTGTGTCCTGTCTCTCCCGCGCTGTACCTCTTTGCGAAAGAGCGCAGCTTTATCATTTAAAGCCCAAGAGACAGTCACTGACAAACTTTTGTGGCTTTTTTTGCCCGACGCACTGTGGTAAATGGAGAATTGCTGAATCTTTCTAGCCCGAGCTCCTGATTTTTTCAATCGCCCGCTGTAAAAAATTTTTCACAGTCGATGTCATTGATTTTAAATGATATTCAAAGCGCGCGTCAACCGTCTACCGCTCCATCTTCAGGCCAGCCGTTCTGAAGCAGCAGACAGCGATTTCTTCGTTTTTTGTCGGCTATATCTTTGCAGCGGTCGAGAAAAGAGACTGACTAACACAAGGTTGCTTCCATCGACAAACAAGCGCTTGTTGAGAGCGAAATTCTAGAACAAGCATGGTTTCATACAGTCTGGCCCGAGAGGCTTTCCTCCGTAGGGCTGTCATACTGGATGAATTCAGCCCCCCTCTATATAGGTTGTAAAAATTGCTAATAGTTGCCGTATCTTTTTTATGGCATATGGTACGTAAACGATTGGTGAAAACGGTGTTGTATACTCTTACTTATTTCGTCTGATATCCGCATGATTTACGGACTGCCGCCGGCCGGCGTCAGTTCAAGAAGGCTCTGCTTTATATTTTCACGCCTCACGAACATTAGCATAATTTTATTTTACATACCATGGCGTTTTACTAATAGCGTTTTGGAAATACCTTTACCAAACTATGACCCCTGCGTTGACTTCTTGTGTATCTTCCTTCGTAAAAGTTTTAAATCCACCGTTTGAACGTTTGCTTTCGAGTTTTGAACACCATTATTTCCGTGCTAGCTAGAATTCAGGCTTTAGATGTTTTCATGACGAAAGGCGTACCGTGCTTGGCGTACAAACACAGGATGTAGTTTGGATTGAAGACAACCAACCTTGTGGGAAGCCCGGCTCGATTACTGCTTGCTGCAGGGGCAGTGGGCCATAGTTTTGCAGAGATAGCGTCATCACGAAGGCTTTGCGGGGATCTCGGTGATGGAGCATAATAAGATCATGACGGGGAGGGTGGCAGGGGCGGCGGAAGTTGCTCGCAATTTCTTCGTTTAATCCCTTCAACCCGGAATTTTTTTTCTGCCGTTGACGCATTTTTTTCTCTTCTATATACAGCCTCTGTACCATCCACGGAACGTACAAAAAGTAAACATTGGCTGTGCACGTGTGGGTACTAATTAATGGCAATGTGTCCTTTTGTAACGATGTCATGGCGCAGCGGTTACAACAGGTTTAAACTCGGAACATTAACTTTTATTTGCCTTCCTCAACAAAGTAACTCATGGTTCTAAGAAGAAAAAAGTAATGGATTAGTTAATCCGAGCAGAAACAAAGTTGACAGTAGCAGTAAGAGTGGATGCAAGAGCCCGAAGAAATTATTTTTTGTGAAACACAGATGTACCAGAGGGCACTTTTCGCACTTGATTTTTGCGTTTGCATTCTAGCTCACCCCAAATGATTCTGTGAACTCCTTATGATTGCCGGATTCCTCGAAATATGCATTCAAGAGCTAAATCTTCGTCTTCCTGTCCATACTCATTGTCATAGTCATCAACATTTTATTTTCATTGTCAAGATTGACAAGCATGATGTCTGGATCCCTTGCTTCAAGTTTAGCCCGGAGCCAGTTGCTCATGGAGCACAACGTGGTGCGTTGTATTGCGCAGCCTGATAAATAAAAACCTAACAGCGCTGTTACCAAATACCCCGCTGCAGTGTTGCATGCAGACATGATGACCACTGCGCCCTGGAGTCCTGTATAGTGGACATCTAACCAATGGCCTACCATTAATGTTCTTTGCGTCTCGACGTAGCCTTCATGACGCTGTTATTATCTCCGATGAAGTAGAAGTAGTATGAAAAATCCGCAGCCAGCACGAGGCAGTAGGTATATAAATAAAAGCGACAAAATAATATGAAGATACCGCGGCGCCAGCCTTCTGTTTCGTCCGCCACCTCCGTCATTGTTTCGTCAAAAAAGAAAGAAACTCGCGAATCTGCGAGAAGTGATGCCGGTACGTGTCAGTCAGAAGAGCTTTATTTAGCACTTTCATTTTGGCTTTCAGAAAGTTTTGTGTAAATATTTTTCTGGTTGTCCTTTTAGAAGGGCACTATGGCCGAACGGGTTAATGCGTTTCTATGTAAGCGAGTAGAATCAGGTGCTAGTGCGATTAAGGGAAACGAATGGGCAGGGCAGTTATTCGAGTGAGCACTGAGCAACTAAACTACGATTAGTTGGGCAGCCTCACTGGAGACGCCAGTATCGGAGCAGCTAAACTTGGAGGGAGGTACTTCGCGCTGGGACGTGCTTGTTTCAGAGGCACGACGATGGCTTGAGCAATTACTCTTTGAAAACGCGCTTCGCCCTCACCCGCCGTTCTCGACTCTGATATTACGACGGCCTTCTGAGCCGTGCCTGAATGGCACCTTGCAGATTTCCTAGGGACACCGAGAAGGGTTCTCGCTTGTTTATGAGCACATCAGCTCCTTCGAATTTATTTACAAATTCGCACTTAAAAAACCTTCGCATGCGGTGTTCACCAATAACGTCGATAGCTCACGACTCGAGGCGGCACCGCCCGTCGGTTCGTCAGTACAGAGCTTTAGTACCATCTGCAGGTAAACACGACAAGTACGGTAACTACGACAAGCACGGCAACGGTAGCAATGGCAGCGCATTACTGCACTGGCTGTATACTAGTCGTAAGCGTGCGCTCAAACCCTCTAAATTGCTTTTTGCCTTCTGCTTTGGCCAGTGACTGAACGATACACTCTCATCGGTAGCCTCACACCTCGCACACTTGAAAGTCGATCGCGCAATCTCCTGTGAGCCGCATGGTACTGCCCAATTACCGCTTCCGCGTCACCTCTACTACTGCCGTCGCTGCCACTGGCCGCCGCCGCTGGGTCCGACGTGTTGTCCTCCAGCGGCGGCCACACTCGTGCCGAAAGATTAAGGAGGGCCTCCAAGATCCTTGGCTCTACGCCTTTGTTGGCCTCGTCACCTCGCCGCCTTTCCTGATGCAGCATCTACAAGCGACGAGCTGAACGCCGTCGCTTACACCGCTGGCGGAACTGCTGACGTCTGACGAGCGCGCCGCTTACGCACACCTTGCCGAAATGCCTCTTCTTCGGTGGCGACCGCTTCGGTCAACGACGCAATGTCTTGATAGACGGTTTTTACCCTGCCGCCTAACCCTGTAATTGCTATAATTGAGAGGGGTGTCTCGATGGGGCGCAACCACATGCTGGTGGCGGCCTGCCTGCTTTGGTGCGTTCAGTTAATTTAGAAAACAACCGACGCCACCCAAGCCCGCGAAGCGTCGGTCGAAGATGCTCGGCGTGCTAATTTAAGCTCTGAGGAACAGAAAGCTTCCGAGGAAAGCGGTGGCGCTTTGTCTAATTAAATAGAATGCCACCCTTCCCGAGCTCAATGAAGCTTGATCGGTGAGCTGAAGGTGCATTATTTTCCTCGACTCCTTCCTGCCAAATCTATCAACAAGACAAAGGTTCACGCTCGCAATAACTATTCAGTTTGCTGTCATCACTCATTGTTTTTTTTTTTCAGGCACAAACTGCGCATCTAGAAGGCGGCAGATGCGGTCTGCTACCCTCCCACAAGCAGCGTTTACGACAGCTAGCGTATCGCAACATTCAACAGCATTGGGGCATTTCCTCTGCCGTGGATGCCGGCACAGGGCTCCTGCTCCAATGCTACCAGACCTAACCAGACCCGAACCTATCACTCTGTCCTGCTTCGAACGCAGAAACACTACCCACAAGGCGAAACGAAACCAATAGCCCAACCACGATGACACGAGAAAGATGCTCTGAAGAGCCGAATACAGCAGACAAGACAGCGCCTCCTGCGCACACCACTCTGCGTGCCCATGGCTCTTGACCAGCTGCTCTTGCCACCTCCCCGTCTTATCCTCCGTTGAAGTGGCAAGCTGCTCTGCCTGCGCTCTTCCCACGTGTAAAGCGTATTGCCTCGTCATCCAGCCAGCTTTCTTTGCTCATCTCTGGGATGATCGCTCGGTACTTCTTTGTCATGCTATAAGAGGGATGGGAAAAGGCGTGGGCGTGCCATCTCCTGCGCCTTTGACGCGCGAAGAGAAATCGCTAGGTCCATTGGTCATTTTTTCGTGTCATCGTCATCTGTCATGCTGTGATTTCCTTCGGCTTGCCGCCACGCAGCAGTGTCAACATTGTAGCATATCGCACCTATGTAAACGGATAAAGCATATATTTTGAATGTGCTAGTGCACCCACGCATGGTGGAAATAAACACCTAGAGCACGGGTGCATTACGCCACGGTGCGGGTGCGGCTCTTCGCTTCTCATCGCCGACACCCACAGCAACACGAGACTACATATTGGACAGCTGACAAGTGTCGTCGCCGCTTTCAAAGAGGTCCGATGCGCTAAATGTAAGCGGTGACGCATAGCGTTATCATCGTGTATTGGAAAACGCGATGCGATGTTTTCACATTCGTGCAAAAGGGGCTACAAGTCTGCGCGCCATTGCAGCACAGTGTTACAAGGTTGCCTGCGTTTTCATGACCGACTGCGTATTTATTACCGTTGCCTTCTTTGCTCTTCGTCGTTCCGTTTTTCGCTGCTTCTTGTTAATTTCCACCGCTAAAAGCATCCAACTGGAACAACTTCTAGCCGACATTTAAACGTACGTCGGAGCACAAAGAGAGGCAAATAGAAAAATAATAGAACCGCGATAGCTATCGCGGTTCTCTGGCTTTCTTTTCGGGGCTTGCTATGCAGCAAAGATTGTACCTCGTCCAGAGATACATAGCGACTGTAACAGATTTACGGTTTCATTAGAAACACATGCGGAAACTCTTTCAGGACCCTTGTGCTCTGCGCGTGGAAAGTAAAAGTGAAAACACCATAACGAATGGTCAATATGCGCAAATTTTTATTCAGCGCGAGTTTTTTTTTTCGTCGCAAGAAAATTGTGCTACGTTTAACTGTGTTTTAAAAAGAGTGGGAAATTCTACTAAATCTTCTAAATAAGCATGCAATGAAATATGGCATGGAATGAAAAAAGAAAATAAGCATGCAATGAAATATGGCATGGAATGAAAAAAGAAAGTTTGCCAAGCATTATTGCACTTTCTCCCGTCTGGCAAAGCGTTGTAAAGGCAAAGCTGAACACAAATTTTGTATAGCAGTCGATGCGCTTACATTCCGTCCAATCAACAGAGAAAGTCTGCGTCCAGTACAAAAAAAAAAAAAAGGCAGCTCAAGTGGCCAAACTGTAACCTTCGACGGCCGTCCTGCTCGAGAATCTACGTATGGTTTAATAGTACGAATACTAGCAGGCCAGGGTCATGTTACCACCGGCCAACCTCTCCTCCTTTCCTCTAATTAAAATTATTTTCTCTCTCCCTCTAGAATAAAGCATGGTATTTTGGTTCACAGAAGCAGCCGGCATGGCTGTTAATATACCGTGGGAATGACTGAAAGTACTTGGATCTTGATAGACTTGGCTACAAATGGTCCTTGTGGCTTAATATATCAAGCTTTTCTGAGCTAGTCTGTAAGCAAAGTGCATACATTTGTTTTTGAAGTCAACTATTTATTCTCACCGCGCTCACGTACTATTATTTTCTTGCTTGCGTTGGCTTGCAAGAAGACTTGCTTCGCAAAAAATTGAGAAAAAAACACCCATGATTACTAGAACACTTAAAAAGAAAATGAAAAAAAAAGAGAAAGCATAAAAGTATACTAGGGATATATTCTTTTAGCCTGCTAATGTACGCTTGAGCTTTCAGAAGAGCTTAATAGGCGCCATAACAGGTAATAAATTCTGAGAGAAGATGGCCGCATGTTTCCAACTCAGCTGGGCCCCCACACAGCCATAAGTCGAGCCCCGTGCTACGCAGAAAAACCGATTAAGGCAAAGCTGGCGTGGCTGCTAGATTTGAGTCCGGTCGTGGGACTATACAATACCGTCCCCAGTGGTTGGACGTCCCTAACGGACAAGATCAGTGCGAAATATTTCATTTACTTCCGTGTTTCAGGCAAGCACATGGTGTGAAATCCACCATTTGGGAAGCTGGCATGCCATAATCTGGCGAGCCGTACCCAAAGGAGTGCACGTACCACCTCGCGAACAAAAACCTTTGTAATCATCAGTGGAGAATAGTAATGTATCGCTACAATTCAAGCGGCTTCTGAAATGACACTACAGGATAAAGTCTGCGGCCATGGCAATCGCCAAGTTGTGCCAGGTTACTCACAGTAGCACAGCGCGCAGCACCGCAGAGCAGACATTTTGTACCTTACGAGACGGGAATGAGTGGGTGGAACGAGTCAACCTGGGTTAATTTCGCTTCGGCGTCAACAAGATAGCCTGAAGTCAGCAGCATGGCTAAAAGATGTGCGGATCGGCTCATGCACAAAAACGCGTGGTCTATCTCGTGGCTCAGAGAGCAGGTGCTTGCATGAGGTGCTTTGTAGGGCCGGCGTAGCATATTTTGAAGCGGATAATACATGTTGCTAGCAGCATTCTTGAAATTGGTCTCGACCGGATGCATTTCCAACATTATTGAACAAACATTTTGAAAACTGGAAAATTGTAAGCTACTATTATGTAAATATTGAAGTTAATGGTCCATTCTTCTGATAGGTAGCAAAACCTTTCTTTTAAAGTGTTTCCATCAATCGCATCGAACAGTTAAAACTGCCATTGAAAACCAATGGGAAACGCTTTTGACGATCGCAACAACGTTAATACAGAAAAGAAATGCTAGGCTGCCGTCAGGTGATCTGCAGATATATTGATTGTTATAGTGAGATCTTCTATTTTATGAAAGATTGCGTTCCCGCTCAAAAGTGATTTTGTCCGAAATTGTTGGGTACGTCCAGACGGCGTGCCCGGTTCCTTCTCTCGTTTACGTGCGCTGCTGTGGCCGGTCACTCGAGCACGTCTTTGCTCGACATCAAGATCGCGTGCAGTGGCAGACTCTGAGAGCGCTTGCTGGCTGTCTTATAACACAGTAGCTCCCTCAGCCATGTGTGCCACTAAAGCCGCTGAGCACGTGGACGCGCTGAACAGTCATGAAATGCGCAGGAAGAATGAAATGACGAAGGGTGACGCATGGCGATGATAATGACTCATCCTCTCTCCCGCTCTGTCAGTGCAATGTGCTATCAATGCCTGTAACATAACCCGAAAATGGCCAATCAAGCTGTTCCGTACCCTTCACTCTTGCTCTTGAAGTTCCCGCTCACTGGCTGCCCCTTAAAAGCCGCGTCACGGAGGCTATGGGAAGTAGGGTGCCTCGATGCCAGCGCCGCTAAAGCGGAAGCGCGGGCATCGAGGCACCCTAATGGGAAGCGCCAAGCAGCGCCGCACTCCGGTCATGTAGCGCGAGGCTACAGCCGGACAGCGCCACATAGTGGGTGACCGGTGAACGAGGCATAAGCGCTACTAAAATTGGGAAGTGGATAATTTGAGAGACAGGCGCCGGGCTGAGCCGCGTCGCGGAGGCTACACGAAGCGGCGCCGCATCCAGAGTGGCGTAATGGAGCGGCCGCAGGAGCTCACCACATAGTGGTTGACCGATGAACGAGGCTTTAACGAGGCGTCCGCGCCGCGACGCCTCGTTGCTCCCATTGGGTAGCAAACTATCTGACTGGCATTGAAAATACAGGAGGCGCTCATCAGTCCGGTAGGCGCAGCTAGCTGTTCGCGCGATTTTCGCCAGCGTTGTTAAAACAGTGTCACTGGCCATCATTGCGGCCACTTATTCTCTTGAGAGTGCGGTTAATGTTTCGAAATGTTCGTTGAAAGCAATGTAAACTCCATAAAGTGCTGGTCCAATCCATATGCCTTAAAGCGTTTAATAAAGATCGTGCCAGGAAAGAAATAACTATTACAAGGTCTTATACTACGTCAGTCAGCAGCACTACTAGATTCGCGCCGGCGTGGGTTCGAATCCAGTATGGCAATGCTTTTTCTTCTAGTGTATAAAGGCTGTCTGGACGAAAATTCGCGTCATTTACGCCAATGGCTTGGCCATCAGACGCGGCTTCATTTTCGGCGTCAACTTCTAGACGATGAGATTGCCAGGAATGAAGTTAAAAGCATTTCATGCTTAAAAAGGTGACCGGCCTACCGCAAAAGTTATTGTACAGAACAGTGTTAAAGGGACACTAAGGAGCAACTGAAGTGGACCTATATCTATAGGGTACTCCATTCTACAGCAAAGAGACCCCTCTCACCAAAAACGGGGCTTTTATAATATAGAAAAGACCGAAAAACGAAAGATAGGTGTCGCCATCACCGGCCGATTTCACAAGTTGAATGAGTGCATAGACACCGATTTTGCGTCGCTGATTCCAGTGGCCAGACAACACCATCATTTGCTTCAAAACGGTTGCATAGCAGTCCTTCTCGGCGGAGACGTGACGAGTTTGAATCGAGAGGCAGAAAAAATTTTAAATGCAATTTTTTTTTCATCCATAATATACCGTATGCCCTCGACTAAGGGCAGCGTTCATGTAAGGGTCATGTACTCCCCATAACTTCGTACCCGAATAGTGGAAAACAAATATTCGGGAAAGGCCCATTGCGCCTCAAAGCTCTGTATTTTTTCTCATGCGGCATGTTCTGCGAAGAGCCATGAGCGACGATATAGAATAACTTTATAATATAAAAATATCAAGGTACAATTTTTTTCCACAACGCTATCGTCCCTGAGTCGAGCAGAAACGGAAGCGAGGTGAGAGAGAAGAAAGAAAAAAAAATTATTCAGCGTTTAGCGCGTAGTCCGGAGCTTTTTAGTATAGCTGACGGCGCGGCTATCACGTGCGAAGCGTCGTTTCAAACCGCTAGCCAAATTATCATTGCAGTCGAGGGCGAAATCATACCGCCATACGCACATGTCTTCAACCTAATTGTTACTCAGAATAACATGAGGTCACGTTACGTTGGCCTGTTAAGTGCTCTATACGAGCCTTGTTTATTGTGACCGGTTCCTGCCGGTCATCGTATAGTACGAAATTTCAGTGCGTAATCCACATGGAGGGTCCCCCAGACCCAGGCTAAATCGTTTTCAAATGCGGGTCGTCGTACAGACGTGGTCTGGGTTCTAATGCAGTAAGAAAATTAAGTGGAAAAATGCCCTTTTCCTGTAAGGGCCACACCCGTTTAAAATATCGAAGAAAAAGTGCGGCCTTTAAAGGAGTGCATACGGTATGCTTCTTGCTACCGGAAAAACGTGATCATACCTCGAAAGAGCCAAGCCACGAATGTTTAATAAGAACATTAATTCGATAGAGTTGACCTCGGTGTCTCTTTCAGGGTGAGAAAATGCCATGCATTTCCTGGTTTTGAGTCGCCAAATGCAGTACTCCTTGCGAAAGAGTTGAGAATTTTTCAATTGACCCCTAAGGTAGTCTCAAGGCTAGCTGCTGTCGACGCACTTCTGTGATCTGCACAACACCTTAGGATGAGAAGTTGAGATTGGATAACGACAGCCACAGATGACAATATTAAGGAGCCAACGTACACTTGCACAGTCAAACCTCGCTATAACGCAATGGTTTATAACGAAATATGGATATAACAAAGGAACGGGTATTCCCCTTGGATGCTCCCATAGAAGCCAATCTATCTGTCGTTACGTGTTTCCGAAGGGATATTTTTTTACAAAGAGATATAACAAACCCGCATCGCACCACACTGGCCGTTTTGACCTCAGTATATAAATATCAACGGCACTGAGCACTCCCGCACCCATTTAACACAGCAAGATAAAATTATCACGCATAACGCACTCTGTCGGGCACCGCAAACAATTTTTCGCGGAAAACTTTTCCCGCCTCTATCCCGCATGATGCGTTTCCCCGCATGATTCATCGGTGACAATATTTTGACGCCGGCGCAGCCACCGTTCTCCAATATTTTCGCTGCATACTGCCTGCTTCGAGCGCACTATGCTTCTCAGATGCTGCCTGTGGTGTATTTTTTGCTTCCAAAGCGTAGGAGCATTTGTTTGACCGTGTGGCGGGGTGCTTGGTGTGCTTGGTGGTATGGGCGCACCGCTGGTTTCACAGGGCTAAAATAGTTGCGTCGGATGCGAAGAAATTTCAGATAGCGAAGAACTTTGTCCCCACTCTGAGCCCGTTGTCTGCAATCTTAAGCAACAGAGTAGCAGTCACTAACGACGTCACCCGCGGGTCCCTTGAGATGATTTTTCGTTACCGTTTGGTCTGGCGTGCCCATTCCCCACAAGACGTTGCTGTCATGCAGTTAAGTGTCATGTTTCGCGTGCTTGCGCGTCATGCGAAAAAGCCAGCTGAAGCAAGAACTCACGCCAAAATAGCCGCTGCGTGCCCTCTTTCAAAGCAGCCGGTATCACCATCAGTGCCGAAAAAACGGCGCCAAATATTCTGAATATGTATCTCCTTGTCATTTACGAGAACATTCATCCAAGACTCATTCTATCGGTGGTTAAGATGTGTGTTAAGATGTTGATTAAGTACACAATTGTTTGTGAATCTTATATGCTGTAGACACTGGAGGGCGTTTAGGAGGCATCCGTCTGATTCGACGCCTTTCCGCAAACACTCTCCAGCGTCCTAGACAAAGAGAACTGCATATGCGTTGGCAGGAAGTAGCGTAGTCGTTAGCACGCTCGGCTGCGGAAAGCAAAGACGGTGGTTGGAATCCCATCGTGCACAAATATTTTACTTCTTATTGAGTTGCTGGATGTTGCTGAAGAGTGTAACGTACGAACGGACGGACGGACAGGGTCGTGGCCGCGAGTATGAGCCATTAAAGGCTTTCGCCTTAAAATACGTAGGACTCGTGATGTCTGAAAGCTAATGAGAAACTGCTGTAAGGGCGCGAATAACGGGGCAGTAAGAGCTCGTGGTTACAGTGTCGAGCCAGTAACCGTTGGAGAACTCGGAGAGGTTTATGTGCGTAATACTGAGGAAGCGGACAGGTAAGAGGTTCTTATGGGATCTCTCTATAGAATCTTGTGGTGAGTAATGTAAGGAACCACGTATATATTGAAGGTGACCTGGTCACGGGAGACAAATTTACAAGTGAATGGGGTAATAGCACACTTTAATGTTGCCTGCTGCAAGCATTTCCAGCAGAGGTGCTTTGGATGCTCAAGCCATAGTTCATTGTAGTATGGCACGCTTTATCGGAGCGCACGACCAGAGAAACCAGACGAAAACGTCCTCCGTACGCGCACTGACGTGAACTCCTTGCCAGGACTCATCAGCAAGTTCAGTCGAAGAACATAAGAGTCACGGGGGTTTAGGCCGAAGGTTTTTGCGTTTCGTTGTTTGCGCATTGAGGGTTCTTTCAAGCGCAGTAACCATAAAAACGAGCCCAGAAAACCGCAGCACGGCGTGATTGAGTAAATATAGGCCATATTTACCATCGGCTTCGTGCAGTGCCAGTGCCCTGCTCCTACGTAAGGCCATGATCAGTACATTGCATGGAGAATCTGCGCTCAAGTCAGCTTTGAAATATCTGACGCAAGATGATTGTCTGGTCGCATCTTCGAACGCCGCTCCCCACGTAACCAGGCGCCGGAAAGCAGCCTGTCATGTTCCACGTTACTCTTTCTGGAAGTAAAGAGAGAGAGAGAGACGTCATGAGTTTTACCCTGATCGGATTCCACGTCACTCGATGTCGATTCCAGTATTGATGGAAATGTCGAAGCTGCTCAGCGGTCACTATTGAAAGTAATATCAAATGAAGTTTCACTCAATACTTGCGATTGAAACTTGAGGGGCACCCCTATTCGCCGAGTAAAATAATATTGTTCCTTGTTGGTTCTTGAAACTTTGCGTGCGCGTACTTCTTTGAACATCCTCCTCGAGGAACTACTCCACGGGCAGTGCTGTACCTTTGTATTAAACAGCGCGAACGAGACGGCGTAGAGGGGCGAAAGAGGACGACGCATGCGCTTCTCGCAACCAAACGTTTATTGTAAAGTAAAACCGTATATACCGAATGGAGCATGGAAACAAAGAAAACAAACATCAGCGCAGCCGCAGTGAAGGTCTGGTAAATGTGTGGGTGAAAGAGACAAAAAAAAAACTACTAGGAAAAGCAAAAACAATGAAAGGAATCAAAGACACGAGGCAGTGTGCTATATATGTGCAATCAAGAAATGCAATAGCTGACAGGAGGACTAATAAAGCACGTGCTACTTGATTTGGAAATGTGAAGGGCTTTCTTTAGCTTTAGTATGAACCGATCCCGGGGCGTAAATGAAGCAGGCGTGTTGTGCCATTTCGGCGTGCAGCGCTGTCGCTTTGCCATCGCGGGGGCAGCTGCCTTCCTGATTGGCATAGCACTACTGCTTTATTCACCCATGAGGATCAATTCATACACCATAAACGACGGTCTATCATACTGCCAAATCAAGCAGCATGTTTATAATAGTCCTTCTGTCAGACTCACTGCAAATGGAATTGCATTCATTGATGGTACATAGTCCACCGCCTCGTGTGATCGATTGCTTTTGCTGCTCTCTTTTTTCGCCTTTTTTTTTCTTGCTGTCTCTTTCACCGACCCTGATTAGCGGACATTTAGTGCGGCAGCGCTGACGAATATTTTGTTTTATTTGTTTTTCTGCCCCTTCCTACATACATTGCTCTTCCTGTTGGCTTCGAGCAGCGTGTGTGTGTCATCGTCTTTCGTCCCTCGTCAGGGGCCTGTTCCCGCACTTAATTTTGAAAACATACCCACCGGTCCAGCTTTTCACGTTAGTGCAGAACTGCGACGGCGAAGCGCCCGTCTGCCGCACACACGAAAAGTGGGCTGCCATTGAGAGTAGATGATAATCCACAAATAAACACAAGCACCGATGCCCAAGTTCTCCAGGGCATCAATGATGGCGCCGTCGAAGGCATAGCCGTATGCGCCTGTTGTGTTCAATACGTACTGGCAAATCTAAAAATATTTACTGAAAACAGAAAAAAGCGTAGATTGACATTTAACTGCCATGTAAGTAATACATTAAATTATGCTATGAGCAGAATTATTTGCGTGCACAAAAACATCAAAACTAGGTGCCCACGAACTTTTTGTGAGAGAAAACACCGAAATAAATTCGAAATACATAAGAATCTGCAATAAGTTCAAGGCTCACTCTGTAGGATTCATGCTCTAACCGTCATTTCCAGGAAAGCTTAACGATGCGAGGCCAGATTGTCTCCTGGTATTCTCAGTAACAAACTCTGCGGCCGAGTGTCTGTTTCCTTCTGCAGGCTGCACACAGCACCTTTCTGTTGTGTTCAGGCTTACAAAGTGCCGGTAATAGGTACAGTGTAGCGGCACTTCAATAACTATCTTATGTGGACCCTTTGTGGCCCAGTTCTGAGTCCACAGCACCCATAAATGTCTCTAGCTGTCTCCGTCCCCATTGGTAGCCTGCTTCAGCCTCATGACAGTGTTTTAGAAGACTCCGAGAAGCCTCCCACTGAACTTCCCAAATTCTCCGCGGGAAAACGATATCTTGCAGGGAACCTTATGGCATTCCTGGCCGCTTCAGAGAAGCGAGCAGAATTTGCCTTTCCGCGGGTTTCTACCGCGTTCTCTGTGCGCAATGTGTCTGTAGTAAACATGTAACCCTTCCAGTCAGCCACCGCTGACGTCGCCAGCATTGCCGTAGGATGTGTTAGTGCGTCCGTGTAGTCTTTTTCATTGTTGCCATAGGTACGGTGCCGGGCTTTTGCCCTTGCCTTGCGTTTTCTCTCGTGGAATTACGGGAGCGTGTTTCTCGCTATTGGGACTACGGAAATGTTAACTTTTAATTACGGGACGATGCTTTTAGATTCGCAAAATCCATGATTGAAGGTCGGGTATACCGAGTTGCTGCTGTACATGTCTATCCGTATAGGGGTGCGATTGATTCTTTCAAGCTGGTTTATTTCACGCGCTTCATCAAGCTCGTCGATTGCACTGTTGATGCTTAATTGTAGCAGTCTGCTGGAAGCGGTGTAGACGAGTATGCCGGCGGCCATTTTCAGGGCTGCACGGATGAGGATATCCAGTTGTTTGGATTACTTTGGGTTAGCCGATAGTAGAGGGCGTGGCATGTAAGATGGCTGACAATAAGGACATGGACAAATGAAGGACATTCTTTTATATAAGACCACGGCGGCGGCTAGTTATTCTTCTTATCATATGAATTATCTGTTTGTCTACAGTTTTAGAAGCGCAATAGTGTATGTTGCTCTCTCATGCGCCTGCACATCTGGTCTGAGTAACAGGGGCCTGTAGACCTTGTTGTGGTGTAGGGTCGGTCCTCTTCCTGCACTCTTTCACAATGAGCAGTTCAGACTTTTTTTATGGCGTATGTTAGAACTCCAGCTTGATGATGATGCTCACGACCCTCTCTTTGTAGCGGGCGATCAATGAAACTTCGGAACAGACCAAAATGGCCAAAAAAACGAAAAAAAAACGCAAAATTTTCACTGCACTGGGGTCCGCCCAATTAGCGACCCTCAGTCGTACTGTACTCCACTCGGATAGCCACCAAGGTTCCAGCCTTCGCTTGGTGACCTCTACTGCTTTCCATTGAGGATGCTCATCCTGCCCGCGAAATCCCAGCGCCATCGCGGACTCACCACAGTCAGCGCTGAGCATGGAGTCAGTGAGGCTTGCGTGGCTTGTGCACCCCGTGACACTTGGTGTACGTGGTGTGGGCGGCGTCGTGTGGGACGGTCGAGGTGGGCGCAGGTTGGGGCATTCCAACACGATGTGGCGTATAGACTCCTCGGCCGCGTGACAGTTCTGGCAGGTTCTGTCGAGACCGGCGGTGAACATTTCGCGCAGAAGGCGTGTTCGCAGTACACTGCGGGCCTGGCACAGGCGCCCGCTGCCCCAGGTGTTGGAGATCATCTCCCTTTTGATAGAGGTCTTGTGGGCGCAGTATAGCACCTGTGCCGGCTTCTCTCTGGAGGACCCCTTCTACGTCTCTAGCTCCACACCTTTCACCTGGTCTCGAACCTTTCGTCGCTGGTCAGGCCGTGGTGTCGCTGTGAGTCGGGCGGTGTCCACATCATATCCGTCCGCGAACTGCTAGGCGCACGTGACCCATTTCGTGTCCAAGCAATAGTAGGACATAGTTTAACATCGTTCTGGCCCAGCGTCCTTCCTGCATTTGGGAGAGGCGTGTCTCGTATACTACGATCTTGGCGACCACTTACCGTGCCTCGAACGATGACCAGCCGAGCACCCTGTGTACGGCCTCGTTTGGGATGCATGAATACACACCCAGGGCAGCACGGCCAGCTTCCTGCTGCCTGGTCTCGAGGGCCCGTCTCATCGCCGCTGACACACACTTGACCGCGTTGGCGAACATAAAAGCCGGTACGGCCACCGTCTTCCACAAACGCCGGGCGACTTAATTCAAAGCGTCTGAAGGCCCACACAGCACGTGAACCTACGAACGATCGACGTGCTGTTGCCTTCATTCTATGCTGCCCCTCGAAACGCTAGATGTAGTTAGGCTGTGCCGCAATTTCTACTCCCAGGTATGGGTAGCACTCGGCCCATTCAATGCTGCCTCCCTCGAGGCGGAGCGGCAAGTTCTGTGTCACCGTGCCACCGGGGAAAAGAAGGGCCGCCGATTTCGTGGCATTGAAACTCAGTCCCAAAGCAGTGACCTCCCCTGCGCATAGGTCCAGTAAGGACTGGAGCTCATCTGGTCCTCCCGCCAGCAGGACAATCTCGTCCACATTGAAGAGCGCTGGCAGACGTCGTGTTAGGTTGATGCCCCCCTCCGTGTGGTTCATATAAAAACCCAGTCCGCTTTCTGTAAGTCGCCGTCCGATCCCTACATCATCGAGAGGTGTGGGGATATGGGACAGCCTTGGCGCAGGCCCGTAGACACTCCGACAGGGTTGGTGAGCTCACATGTCCAATTAATGATGGCCTGGGTGTCCGTGTAGAGGGCTCAAAGCAGCTCCTCTGGCATGCCCAGGGCGTGGAGAACAGCGCACAGTCCAGCATGTTCGACGCAGTCATATGCCTGCATGATCTCTAGGAAGGCAAGAGCCTGGGGTCGTTTTTCCCCTGCAGCGATTTATATGGCCTGCGTTACCACAAAAAGGCTGTCTTCGAGACAGCGGCTTGGGTGGAAGCCACTCTAGAGCTCTCTCAAAATCTGTGCGCTCTCTGCTCAGCTCTGCAGGCGTGTCCGCAAGGTGTGGCTAAACAGCTTAGCCTGCACATTTCAGACATCACCGTCATGAGGTGGTGATTCTCTGAAAGGCATATTGTAAGTCCCCTTCTTCCAGATGCGCCGCATCCGGGAGCATCTGCAGCTTGCAGGCACTTTCCTTGTGGTGGTTGAAATAATATTATGGTGACTATCTAGGGTCTCCCCGTGGCTGCTCCATTCTTGATAGTGCAAGTTCTTGATAAGTGCGAGCTCCGGGCAGGTACCGAAGCGCGACAAAGAGAACGCGCCTGGCGGCCGGCTTACATGACATGTGTCCTCACAGCTCCTTGGCTCGCCTTGCAGCTCGGTTCACGGCCAGGTCGGCTCATTAAGAAGCTTGGCTGCTTTGCACCTCGTGGACACTATTAAAGCAACAGGTGTTGCTTCTAGTGCGAACTAGCAACACGTAAGCATACTAAGGGAGCATGCATGCAAACAACAACAACAACAAAAAAGTCACAGGAGCATATTATAGCCTACGGACACGATGAAACTAGTTCATTTCCGAGGAATCATCCATAAGGCCAACGTCAGAGAAAGTGACCTGTACAGAGCAGGGAATAGGCATTAGCTTGTAGTCAAGGGTATGACGGAATCCCGTCTGGTCGGGATGGTACATGATACTAGTGAGTCGCACCGACCAAAAATTAAGATGGAATGACGTTTCGGCTCCCACACGGGAGCCTTGTTCACAATGAGGCAAAACGTTGCGGTGGTGCCTTTTTATGCGGCGTATATGCGATCCCAGGCATCTCGCGTAGATAGGTGGCAAATTCCCGTCATTTCGATTGATAGTATGCGCTGTTGTTTGGATGATCAGCGACTCAAGATAGAGCCGTGATTTCCTGTCTTTTTCTTTGGAAACCACACGTGCCTCTGCCCAGTTGATATTGTGGCTGGCAGATACTGAATGCTCGGCAAGCGCATTTTGTTCTGCGCGCCGGTTCTTCACGTCATTCTTATGTTCACGTAATCTGCGTGCAAAACCTCCTGTTTCGCCTAAGTATACTGATGGGCAGTCGGCACATGGAACCCGATAAACAACGCCAGGGAATCTTTCTTTCTTAAGCCCGTCCTTGACATTGACAAGTTGGCTTCTCAGTTTTTGAGATGGCACATGAGCAGTGTGCACACCATATGAACGTAAGATACGCGCAAGTGCATCACTGATGCCTGGGACGTATGGGAGAGCCGTTCGCTTTTCTGTGCATTCGGCTGGCTGCATCCTAGGGCGGTCAAGTTTTCGCTGCATGGAGTCGATGATGTGCACCGGGTAACCACAGGTCGTCAAATCACGTCGTATGTGTTTCGATTCAGCCGCTTGGTCTTCCCGCCTGGAACATACTTTCATGCATCGAAGGAGCGATGAAACATCCGAACGTTTTTGGCAATCTGGGTGAATTGACCTGTAACTGAGGTAACGGCCGGTATGTGTAGGTTTCCGGTAAACGCTGAAATGTAATCTAGAGGAATCTCTTGTGACAAGCAGATCCAAAAATAGGGAGACGGCCATCGATTCCTTCTTCCACGGTGAACTGTATGGCTGGCTCTATGCTGTTCAGTTGTACAATAAAATCTTTCAGTGCTTCCTTCAATGCTTCGAAACGTCATTCCATCTTAATTTTTGGTCGGTGCGACTAACTAGTATCATAGGAATTAGTTCTTCAGTGGATGTCATGTCGGTGTTGAACATGCCGGTTAGTATCTGTTAGACTGCCAGCTGCCTGGATTTCTTGCACTCGAGCCCACTTGCGGTACAGCGGCTGCGACTGAGCCGGGACCTAACACAATTTCGCCGTCCTTTATCTTCAGCGCGAAACAAGCCAAACACTATCTACACAAGCCTAGTGGGCCTATGCGGCAATACCATCAGTTTAAGTGGCCGCTACTCTCTGCTAGCTGTTTTCAAGCATTACTTCCCAGCCTCCATCCCATCTAGTGATCCGGTCTGCAACTCTTTACAGAAGCTTTTCGCGCACTGCAGACTCGGCATTCTTCGCTCAGTTCGTATTAGATTAGAAAGAGCGGCCAGTATGTGTGTATTTGCTTGTGTACCGTTCCGGCGCAAACAACGAATAAGAGAAAGGCAAAAAATACCCGCTCTCCGGCATTGTTCCTTTCGATTTTGTTGTTGCTTCAGTCCGTACAAGTCCTCTTGGTTGTTCAGGCTTTGACGCTAGAAATTTCTGTCTGAGATCACAACAGCTACTCAAGTGAAAAAGAGCTTCAGCCGAACTACCTGATAAGAAAGAATTTCAATATGCAGGTGCCGTTAGACCCCACACGCGAAGAAACGTTCGTCCAGACATTTTCTTGAGGGCACGTAAGATGCGAAGCAAAATTAGAAAGCGAAATAGGCCCGGCCGCCGAGGCTTTCCACCTAGTTCTTTCCTTTATTCTGCGCCCAAATCCTATTCGTGCGCTGGGGGCCTTTGACACCTGTTTTTTCTTTGTGCACTCTAGTACGTTCGCACTAGCGTTGCTTCATGGTTCACCACCATGTAGTGGCGACAGGGTTCGTCTTGCGCGGGCACCTTGAGTCGATTTGAATGGAAATTTTTGCCTCCAGGCTCAACATAAACGACGCCCCAGGCAGCGAATACATAACATGCCTGACTTCATTATGGAGTCGAGAGTGGCTGCTTGCCGCATGCTTCCGTGTACTAGTTTTCATGTTTGGCTGGAAAGAAGCAGCTTATTACAGACTTTAGTATTTTCCGCTTTTGTGTATTTCACTGACGCCTAGGGAATGCCATTCGATGACCGCTTCTATTTTTATGTTCCGCGCATGCGCACTCAGAGCAGCGCACTCGTGGCACCGGTTTGAATAACTTGCAGAGTTTGGAGTGACCTTGTCCCTGTAGGAGAAGGCTGTGCCTACAAAGCCTCCTAGTCGTTGTCACGCATCCCATTATTTTGAGCCCCTTTGCGGCGGTCATGGGGTAGGAACACAGCCTGCGTCCTCGTTGCTGAAGATGTTTGATGGTTTGCGGCATGTAGGCTGCATACACCATTTTGGGCAAAGTCGGGTGGAGGATTTAAAAGTCATGTGCTTCTTTTATTAAACTGCACCGTCTTTATAAGGTTATTACAAATATAATAAAGATTCAAGAAACCATAAGACTAGGTCGTGGTTAGTCAAATGATCTTCATAAGAGAGAATCATGAGACGCAGATCGATGTTTTGATAGTGATAATGATTAAAATATTGCTGCCTGTTTTCTTCTAGACGTGTGCTCTCCATTACTCCTTTGAATAACACTACATAATTTTTAGGAGGCTGATGGGTCACCATTCGGTATTAAAAAACTGCGTCAGGAGCGAAAACCCTGTTCGAAGTCTACACAGGATAATACAGTTGACTCGCTCGCTTCAAGCAAGACCCTTCTATTGGCCAATAATTTGCATTTTACAGGGGGGGGGAGATTTTTTTAAGTCCTGGGTGTCGCATCCCCTCTGCCGTTTTCGGTTTACACATGAGCGTATGTCTTTCTTGGTGTCGGCATATGGAGCCGACATGTTGCGTTTAGTTTCAAAGAAAGACATGTTGGAAGGAAAAGTATGGAGAGTCCATGACGCTAACCTTCGCGAAGAAGCCCCACTCGCGGAATTAAAGCGGAGGATGCGGTCGCGCCATCTGCATGGGGCAGCTCCCTCCTTCCCCCGTGACTTTCCGCTGCCCGCGGCGCCACCGCTGTGTGCGGGCCGGTCGCCACGCTGCCCCTTAGCAACAATGACGCCGTTGCTATTTGTCCATAACTATTTTATTTTTTTATTGGAAGATATCTGCAGCGCTACGAGGGCGTTATAGCAGGGGGGGGATTTGCAAAGGAATAAAACATCACAGGTGCCCTAGTCAGACGATGAGATGTTCGAACAACACATGGAACAGCCTAATGCACAAGAGAAAAAAGAAAGAAAACACGTACAGAATAGCGCATGTACATTGGGTGAGATAATATAAAGATTAGATCAGTTTAAGCAGAAATGAATGAAACACTCACAGATGCGCAGTCGACCACGTTTTTGGTAGTTTGTTCCAGAAGGATACTACATGAGGAAGGAAAGAGTTCTGATAAGGAGTAGTTCGATGCCTGATTTTACGCACCCTAAAAACATGATCACAAAGTGGGGATATAAAATCTGGCAGCTAAACGTACAGAGATTTGTCAATCTCTCTTTTGCTGAAATGAAAACGGCAAAACATTTCTACTTTGCTGGGCAGGCGCCTTCTATTGAGTAGTTCACAACCAAATGTTTCGTTTATTGCTGATTGTCGAAAATCGCACTCACTGTCGACAAAGTCGGCAGCACGGTTCTGTACGCGTTATAAAGCACTGATGATGTAATCAAGCGCGCATCCTACACCACGCTGGCATGTTCAAGAATTGGTCTGACGTGCTTGAGGTACGACAGTTCTTTTATATTTTTAATGGCGTTGCAAAATTTCCTCGGATGAAATTCAACATTCTTGATGCTTTGTCCACTATGTATTCATCATGGGTTTTTCGTGTCAAGTGCTCTCTGAAATGCACGCAAAGTACTTAAATTCGGCAACTGTTTCCAAAGGAGTGGAATTTAAACAGTGCACGGAGTTTATTGAGTTACGTTTACATATAAAAGAAACATATTGGCACTTCTTTGAGTGCAGGGTCATTTTCCACGCATGCACCATTGATGGATGCGGTATAGATTGTGTTGTAGAGTGCTAACATCGTATTTGCTGAGAATGTGGTTGTAGACGACGCAGTCCTCTTCGTACAAGCGGATTTTGCCTGAAATATTTTGATCAATATCATTAATGTAAATAAAAAACAACATACCTGTCTGAAAGCATACCCTTGAAGTACACCGAATTAACACCTGCAGAGTGGTATCTAGCACCACTAATTGGGATGCATTAAGATCTGCCAGAAAGTCCTATTGCACCCATCTAATCATTGCCGTCTGTGTCCCAAGGGAAGGTAGTAGATGCAGTAACTGAGTATGTCGTACGCAGCCAAACTCCCCAGAATAAAGTGCAGTCAACTTGATCTCCACACTCGTAACGCTAAAAAATGTAATGACTGAATTCCAGCAACTGTGTGGCGCATGAAACACTAGACCTAAAATCATGCTGTACTCTCGTGAAGAAGGTAATATTTTCCAAATGCTTGATAACAGCACTGTAAATAATGTGATCTAGTATTTTGAAGTTTACGCTTCTGAAGGAAACTGGTTGATAATTTGAAACCTCTGCCTTGGAGCCCATGTTTGAATTTTCCATTGTGCAGGGAGTAAACCGGAGTTTAACGATTTTAATGCGTTAGGGTTTAAGGCCCCGTGTCGCAGAAAATCTGGCGTCGGCGTTGTCCGGCGACGTGGCCGAGTATTTAAGCCTAACCGATCGATCCGTGAAACCACAACCACATGACCACGCGCGGGTAATTCAAACACCCTCGTGCGGTCACACTCCTGCTTCCCGTATACAGGGTGTTTCACCTAAGAATTTACACGGCTTTTAAAAATAGGCTTTTTGAGTTAGAAGAGCGCTTTTTTCGGCATAGCATTGTCAGCGGTGTAGAACAGGCTGCCGAGTGTGCCGCCACGTGGTGATGTGATACTACTCTGACATTAGCTCTCGTCCGTCTGGCGGAAAGTGTCCATCCGTCGCGGAGTCCGCCGAGGGGCGCTGCGATCGCGTTCATATGCGGAGGCGGCCAGATTAGTGGCTGCGGGCTGATAGCCATTACAGAAAGCAATGCCATCATTTTCCAATCACGTTTTAGTTTTTACGCCTACGCAGAAATACTGGTCACAGCTCCGACATATATATCAGGTTTCTTTAGTCATTGCATAGTAGTGAATGTAAAAATGGGCGCTGAAAATGTCCCACTGCCAAGAAAGGCTGCCCGCAGCGAGAGTCTTACAGTACTGCGTGTCATTAAAATCTTTTGCAGCCTTGGGCTTGAGGCCAAAATTGTAAAATCACCGTCCTTGCTTTTTATTCGGCGGTGGAGCTCATCGTTCGTTGCATCATATAATTCCGTCCTGTTGATATTGAACAACTCACCGCACGCGCCGCCAGTTGTGCGTGCTGCCGCGACTTCTTGTTGACGTTCATCCTTCCGGAAATCTACCAAAAAATATGATTTGCATTTCATGATGACATCATCGCTAATCTATTCCTTCAGCTTAACTTCAGATTCTGCCACAAAGGCTCGTTTTCCTGAAAACTCTGACCCACGTTCTCAGTTGCCAGTCGAGGCTTATAGAAAGTGCGGCTAAAAGTCATCATTCTACGTCAGCATGCGCAGAGTACTGCGCACCGAGACTCCAGGTGGCGACACGTTACCGTCAAGCTGCAAATGGGCCTCGGGCAGGCTTCGCAGTCAATGGGAACAGCAACACCGGAAGCATGCTGAAGACTAATCTGTTCATCTACCTGGTTAAGTTCTACATACCAGGTGTTTCAGGGAAGGTTTTCAAAACTTTTCAAAAATAGGCTTTTTGGGGTAAAAATATGGCTTTTGCGTAATAGTATTACCAGTGTTGGCGGACACCGGAAAGCAGGTGAATCATCTTAGGCAGTGAGCTGGTTAACTGATTTTTAATAACTCTTTAACTACTAGTAGAGTTAGGCACCTAGATGCAATTAGAGATTTGTAGCTAGGCGTTAGTAATAACCACATCAGTTTTATAATTTCGAAAATGCAATTATCTTGGTCACTGTGGGTCGACAAAATGTGGCTTTTTTTACTAGTTACATGCACTGGGAAGGTTGATTTGCCTGCATGCTTTTCGAAAGCTATTTTGGCAAGATGTAGCCAAATTTTGTCGAGCCACAGTGCCGAGGACAATCGCGTTTTCGAAATTCTCAAACCTTATGGCTATTGCTAAGGACCAGCTACTAGATCTCTAATTTCAACTCGCCTAACTCTACTGGTTAAAAAGGTAATTATTAAAAATTAGTTAACCAGCTTACTACATAAGACGATTCACTCGTTTTACGATGTGCGCCAACATTGGTAATATTACGCTCAAAAAGCCATACTTTTACCTGAAAAACCTATTTTTGAAAATTTTTTGGTCCTCCCTGAAACACCTGGTTTAATGTTTTCGCATTGTCACATGCAAGCAGTCATAAGTGCCTCTGCCGAACTTTTTTTGGTATCTATCATCTGGTTTATTTCTGTTGCAAGCGCTGGAGTGTTTCAAAAATATCTTCAGTGCTGCCTATACTGCCTGCACACTAGTCGTTTGATAGACAGGTGTGAATACTTGGAGCGTTGTTAGGCAACTGTCGACACCATAAAGCTGGGTGAAGCTACGGTGGTTTCATCTAGTTGCAGCTGTTTATTGGTTTATTTTTCAATTTATGTAAAAATTGTTAGTTTCACACTCTGGATGCCAAAACCAAAAACTTGAGCTCCGAGCTCGGCAAGCCCTTCTCCTTTAAATTTCGTGTAAAAATAGCATTTCACCGCACGTGTCGACGTCCGGCGCTCTTTTCTAGCCCAGACGCCAATTAATTTACTCGAACCCTAAGGTTAATTCATATTAAACTCCAAAATTTACACTTTAATTTGTTTCTGAAAAACAAGCGTAGGTTTTGCAAAAACTAGGGGGAAAATGTTTTGAAACTAGTCGCGGAAACGTCATACATGGCCGAAACAGACGAAACGATAAGTGCTTTTTTCTCCCTTTTTGAATGCCTTCCAGCACACAAACAAGAGGTCACGCGTAGATACTTGTGCATTGACTGTTTTGGCTCCAATAACGTCCGCGGAAGAAAGCGTTGGAACTGATATATTGCCCAGTCTTTTGCTCCTGTCGAAACGGAGGCTTCTCTGCTTGTAAGCCTCATACTACACTACTGCTATATTTTCTTGAGTATTCCTGCCTTTGTTGTCGGTCCCTATCGGCCGGGCTCACGGTAAAGGAAGCGAACGGCACATAGCTGCGAGCACAACTAAAAAACCAGCGCGGCTGGGAGCCTCGGTCCGTTGACCTCGTTTCGACGAAGGGTCTGCCTTCGCCGCGGCGAAGACAAGTCCCTTTGTCGGAGCGCGGTCTGGGACACAGACGGGGGCTCTTGTTCGTTTCACTCCACTCCGCAAGGTAAGATAAGCTCCCGTTGTCAAAGAATAGATGTGAGCCAGGAGTTTTTAGTGCTTCTTCAATCGTGGTCTTAGAGAAGGAATTAAAGCACACCCTGCTGAAAGGGGGTTTTGCTCCCCGGTCGGAATGAAAAACGAAAACTCAACCAGCCCAGGCATGCTAAGGGGACGAAACTGCCGCTCGAAAAGCGAGGCATTCCTTCTCTGCTGGAAGTGTGTGTAAGTTCCACCAATAATAGAAAAGGCGCGTACGTCAAAGGCGGGAGTAGATTTGCTGTTGGTACATTGCACTTTAATTACGTGCTTCTCAGTAAAAAAAAAATACAGCGCTTTCTATACCTAAATTAATGCGCGCTTAAAAAAGTTATCCTTTCTTGTTATCACTTCTTTTCGTCCTGCATTACAATATTTCTCAGCAGGAAACGAGAAAATCGACAAGAGCATCGAAGGAACGAGCAGTATGTATCGTACCTACCTCCTCTGTACTCCACTTTGGCCAGATCCACGTTTGTTTCGATCCCCAAAATCTCATGCTTGTGTCTGCCTAGATGTCAGTGACCTGTATCAATAGTCTTCTTTCAAAGGCACTGCCTGAACTGCAGTCTTCTCCTAGTTAAGTTAGCTAGCAGAAAAAGGCCCTGTCTTCAGGTCTGAGAGTTGTCAAACACCACACTGTTATGAATTCGCTAATTAAGGCAGGCTTATAACTCCATTTGGTGTCTGATGAGCGCACAGTTGAAGAATGAAACGCGACGAAAGAAATGTAAACCTGCCATTAGTGAACACATTCTCGCGATAGTAATGTTGTTCAGTGGTGGACAGACAGTGAGCTCCAATGAAAGCGGCCGCACTCTGTAGTAATTAAGCACGCTACTTCTACCCGTGACTACGGCTCTGATTACATGGGCTGGCCTAATGTAGACAAAGCCTGCGCTAGCACGTCGGCTAGTTTGTTTGTTTTGTTTTTTTTTCTTTCGAAACAACGCAGCATAGGTGCTACCCGGGGATAAGGCTCGCTGGCCCCTCGCATTGTGTTGTCGAACATATCAGACGGTCACTGACCACCGTATGCCTCCAAGTCTCAAAGGGTGCTTTTAGCGCGAGCCCCTTCTCCTGTTACTAAGAGACCTTCTAGATGAAGTCGGTGCCGTGCACGTGTCGGTGAAGCGGCTTCTATCTACCCAATGAAACATCAACCGATGCACTCCTCTGGTCACCAGAGCCTCGCGACGACCCAGGGACGGGATAAAAAGTCAGTGTGCTGACATATGCTGCGATCTGAGCAGACAATATGGGCTCTAAGAGCAGTGTAGGCTCTCACCTTTGAGCAAGCACGATGATTAAAAAAATACTGGCCAAATTGTGTAGTTGCCAATTAAACTCGCTCATATTAAAACTTAATATAAAGCAGAAAACAATGTGGGTTAAAAAGCCTAAAAAAATCCTTCTTAGAATTGACATCTTGAACTTTCTGTATCTGAAATGAAAAACCTCAAATGTGCGTCCAAGGTCACTCGACAGATGTGCGCACTTCGCCGTTCACTGCTTGCCAACATTGCCAGGATATAAAAGAATAGACAGGGCAACGCACACGAGCCTCCAAAACCAGCGTCTACATTCAGAAGCGGGCAGATAATATCAAAACATTATCAAGGCCGCTGATGTCCGAATACAATACAGTACCCGGAAGCAAGAAGAAGTAAAGTCCGCATGGAATGCAAAAAGGAAAAAAAAAAGGCTGGTGAGAATCAGATAGAAGCGAATATCTTGAAGGATGGTGAGGACATTGCGCAAGAAAGACTTACCGCCTAAATACGCAGTGCCTAAAAACCTTGACCGTACCGGAATCTTCGAAGAACGCTAACATCACTATAATCTGTAAGAAAGGGTAAGTGGATGGCAACTACTTGAACAATTACAAACTGATCAGCTTATCCGTTTCCTAGAATATATTTACTAAGGTAACCGCTAATCGGTATTCATATCAACCTTACTTTAGTCAACCCATGTCCACCATTCTTTGACAAATATTTTAATATTGGAATATTTGAGGGTACTATTAGGTATGTATTGAAGGTAATGGTCCATTCATCCGATGCGTTGTAAAATCTTTTTTTTAAATCTTTTTCGATCGCTCGCATCGAGAATTTAAGACTGCCTTAGAAAGCCAATGGGGAACATTTTTGACGATAGCAAAAACGGTAATAGCAATTAAATGCACCTCGGCCTGACCCCATCGGAGCAAATCGGCATTCGCCTTTTCCTGTCCTCCCCTCCATCTTTCACTTTCCTACCTTTTTTTTCTCACTACTGTCCTGTCTCCTCCTAGTTTCTCAGTTTTTCCTTTTTCACAGGCAGCTGGGGCTAACCTTGTGTAGCGAACCACCCTGAGTTAAGCCATATTTGGTTGTAGTTGCTGTGCACAGCTGGCGTGGGCAGGGCTTGCTTGCAACTTCTTGTTGCGTCCCCATGTCTGGCTCCGTGGTTGGCGGGTGCCACCGTAGCCGAATAACAATTTTCTTTATGGAGTCATTTTCTTCAAGAAATGGTCGCCCTCGCATACAAGGGTGGACAGATGTCACTGTGCAGTTCCTGCAAAAAACAAAAGAAATCTTCCCAGGATACCACGTAGTACATAGTGAAGTAGCAGAAAAGCAAGCGAGAATTCATCTCTACTTTTCTAGTTTTTAAATCTCTCAGTGGTGCAGTGGGCCTTGGCTACAAGGTGACAAAGCTGGCGAACGGCAACCTACTCCTTCAGATTCCTGACAAAGAACAATATTCCCACCTCTTGAACATAGTAACCTTTGGAGATATACTTGTTTCTATCAGTGACTATCGATTCCTCAACACTGTCAAAGGAGTAATATCTGAACATAATTTTCTCCCCCTGACTGAATAAGAAATGTTGGAGGGCTTCAAAGAGCAGAACGTCACTGATATTCAACACGCAAAAATCTGAAAACACAGCCAGGAAACACCTACAAAGCCCTTAGTTCTGACTTTCGCTTCCAACCAACTGGCCGATACCATACAAGCAGGTTATATGAAAATATCAGTCCGGCCATACATCCCTAATCCTCACTGGTGTTTCAAGCGCCACAGGTCTGCCCATAGATCCCAGAGTTGTGGCCGCAAAACCTGTGCCAAATGTGCATCAAATGAACAGGAATCGGATGTCAGCAACGCAGCGCCAAAGTGCGCTAACCGTGAGGAGCACCCCGCGTACCAGAGGCCGTGCCCATCGTGGAAGAAAGAGAAGGAAATCATAACTATTAAAACAAAGGAAAACACCTTTAATTTCTGGAAGAATTCCAGGAAAATATTCAGGAAGCACGACAAGGATTCGCACAAACCCAAGGAACATTCTTGTTTGCAACAAGAACCAATTTCGCACATGTGCGATGGTACGGGGCATCACACAAGGCTTCGGCACCTGCCCAAGCCACACACAGTGAGCCTGAGGCAGGGCCGTGTGCGCCCCGGGCAGACGCAAAGAAGGCGGCCATTCCACCCTAGAAAAATGGCCCGCCGACCTCTGGGTCGGCCACCCGCAAAGCATCCCCAAGTCGGGCCTCCAGAGCCTCTAATAAGGCGATGAACTTAACACCGAGTGAACCTCCTCTGCAGCGGCGGCGGAGCTCTCTGGAACGAAAAAGGGGGAAATCCTAATAACGGGCCCAAGACAAACAGGGACCTAAGTTTTCTAAATACATCCCCCCAAAGTAATCATGGCATTCCTAATCCACTGGAATTGTAGGGAACTATTAAATAACTTAAATGACACAAAATGCATCTTGGCAACATTCTCACCTGTTGCCTTGTGCAGAAACAAACTTTGGTTACCAACACGCAAATGTACTGAGGAAACAGTCTTTCGCCGCAACCGATAGAAGGCAAGCCGGCGCTCAGGTGGCGTTACCATAATAGTAAAAAATGACGTCTCAGCTCGTGAGCTTTTTCTGAAGACTAAATTTGAAGCTGTAGTAGCCATTCGGCTTGCAAACATAACACTAACGGTATATATCAATATATAACAGTAGCTGTATATATCTTGACCCTCACCTCGGAGTAACAATGCATGAATTAGAAGACCTCTTATAGCAGCTACCAGAGCCTTAGCTGGTAGTTGGCGATATTAACGCGCATTCCCCTTTCTGTGGGAGTGAAAAAACTGACCCCAGAGGTCAACTTATAGAGAATATTAACCTGAGCACTAAGATTTGTTTGTTGAACTCTGGTAAAGTCACACACTGCTCCCCAACCTTAAGGAAAATGAGCTGTTCAGACGTGTCCTTTAGTTCACCATCTGTTTTTAGTGATTTTGAATGGGAGCTCATTGACAACTCATATGGCAGCGATCACCTCCCCGTAATAATCAGTTTAACATCCGCTCTGGAAGTCATCGCGATAAAACCGTTGACTTTGGAAGCTTTCCTTAGCAGACTGACAACTTTTTAAAGCAGAAGCCACGTTAGAGAAAAGCTTTACTAACAATGAAGTGCTGCAGCCGTCGCTGACGTCGTTCTCGCAACATATCACGTAGTTTCTATTGCATTTGTTATTTCACTGTCCGGTTGCATATGTTTAATTGTTGTATTCCCAATGATGCAGAAGAGCTTCAACTTACACTGTTATTTTTGTTTATTTCTGCCTGTTTCGTTAAACTGCTTAGTTTGTACCCCACCCTGCTAATATTCCAACTCCTGGATTGCAATAGCAATAAATAAATAAATAAATAAATAAATAAATAAATAAATAAATAAATACATGCCGCACATTTAACTATTCATGAGTCTTCTGGAATGGTGTGACAAGCGAGAAAGGGCGGTGAACACAAGACTACATAGAGGCAAAAAAAAAAAAGACAAAATAAAGATTGGGGTACTTTTTGCAGGTATTCATCACAAAAGAACCTCGTAAATTACAAAAACGCAAGAGCTAAACCCCGATACGTTCGTCGTAAAGCAGAGAAAACATGATGGCAGAGTTATGTCCCATCCATAAAAAGTCAAATCACACAAAAGAAATGTGGGCGCATGTAAGGAAAATAAATGGCAGCTTCGCACCGTTTACAATTCCTCTTTTCACAACACCTGTCACCCAAACATATATAGGGGAACCAGTAGACATATTATGGGAGCACTTTACTGCAGTTTCTAGTTCGTCACACTATGCCCAGTGATTTATAAAATACAAAAAATGTCCGAAAAACAGAAAAAACAAGTGAAGGTACTAAATAAAATACAATAATTTAATTACCCCCAAGAAATCAAAAGAGTATTGTCTGCCGGCAAAAAACTGCTCCAGGACCCGACCAAATACACTATGAAATGTTGTCCCATCTTTCCCAGCTTTCCGTAGGGGCACTTAAGAATTTCTTGAACAAAATATTCATATAAGAAAAAATGAGGAGTGGAAAAGAGTCATTATAGTACCGTTGCTAAAACCTGGAAAGCCACCAGCCTCCCCTAGTAGCTATAGGCCAATTGTCCTTAAAAACTGTCTCGCCAAATCTTTTGAAAGTGTTCCGAATATTACATTAACCTTTGTCCTAGAATCCCGCAAAACTGCTCGACATTTATCAGTGTCGGTTTAAAAAAACGTGCCCAACAACTGACCATCTTGTTCGGCTTGAAAATACTGTCCGAGAAGCTTTCATACACAGACAGCACTGTCTTGCCGTCTTTTTCGATATGGAGAAAGCGTATAACACTACCTGGAGGTTTGGGATACTCCGACACCTAGTGGACATGGGCATCGGCGGCAGGATGTTGGACTGTTTGAACGAATTTCTATCCAATCGATCATTTCACGTACGCCTAGTCTCAACCTATTCGAAAAACTTCGTTCAGGAGAATGTGCTACCTCAGGGGTGTATTTTAAGCACAACACTTTTTGTTGTAAAAATAAATTCCATTTGCAACATATTCCCAAAATCTGGTATGTATTCAGTATATGTTAACAATCTCCAGATAGCCTGCACATCTTCGAACGTACCAACATGCGAGAGACAAGCAGAGTTGACACTAAACAAACTAGTGACATCGGCAGATAGGAATGGTTCTGGTTTTCCACAAAGAAAACAGTGCTTGTTCTGTTCTCACTCAAACAACGTCTACAAACTGACCCCACCTTGCACATAAATAAAACCAAATCACCTGCAAAAAATTAACACAAATTTCTCGGCATTATGCTTGACAAAGAGCTTACATTTCTACCTCACTTAAGCGTTCACAAAAAGAAAGCCTCTGAATCCCTGAACATACTTGATCAAAGTACTCTCACGAAAACACGGGCGGTCCGACAGGCATGCATCTTACAAATTTGTCGCTGTCTTGTACGCTCTACAATAGATTATGAATGTATATATAGTATACGGGTCAGCGAGACCATGGTGCCTCAAACGACTGGATCAAGTACAAAACCTAGGGTTGCGTTTCTCGACTGGCGCATACATTATCAGTAATCAGTAAATAGTCTTAACAGGAACAAATGCACCGCCCCTCGCGGACAGAACAAAAACGCTTACGTGTGCGTACGTGCTGAAAATAAGGTCCTTATAAAAATACCTCTGTTGCCCCATAATTACCAAGTGCACTTCAAAAACACTGTTTAACAATAAACCCCAATCCACTAGGCCTTTACTACTCCGTTTCGATGGTATATTTCAAGAAGTAAGGATGCTAGCTACCTTACCTGATGCCACCCCAAGATATGATCCAGTACCACCCGGGTACAGCCTCTCTTCTTCTGTGTGTGATTACAAGTTCGACACACGAACACATACTACAAGAATGCCAAGCTCTAAACGAAAAGTATACGGACTACACAGAATTTTATACAGATGACTCAAAAACAAAGTTATGTCAGAAGTGCTGTTGTACAAGAAATGTGTGAAATAATAGTAAGGCTACCAAACTGTGCATCTATATTGACCGCTGAATGTTATGCTGTCTGCGTAGCTGTAGACAAAATAATAGGCCGGAATGTCGAAAACAGCATAATCTATACTGATTTCCTTATCTTACTCACAGCATTACACCAAGAAATGCAGCTGACCCTTAGTTGGAAGCATCATTCACAAAGTAGAAAAAGCCTCAACACAAAGACACACGATAAGATTCTGCTGGGTCCCAAGCCATGTCGGTACATAAATTATTGTGAGGCATGAACAAAAAATAAAAAAGCCGCTGTCTGTGCCACAAGTATAACAGGCTTAAACCAAGATTAAAATAAATAAATTGGGTGAAAGACAAGGAAAATTTATTTTGAAAGAACAAAAAAAGTCGGTAGCTACCACTAGCGAAACGGCAGCCAAGGCAGCGGGCATGATCGGCTGGGGTTTATTTATGATCAAAAGATTAAAATGTAACAAGAATGCTTATATATTCTATAAAAGAATTCTTTCTTGCAGGGTTGTTTACTCGGAAGCGCTAAAAACGAACGAGGGACGGAGTAGGGGACACAGAAACACGTTCACGAGCGCTACTACCAACTGTTTATTCAGGCTGTAGTACAAATATTACACGTTACCTTGCTGTACAACTTTGTGACGGCTTGAAAAGATGTAAGCGACAGACCGCAGCGGTGGCCAAGGGGTTGAGCATCCGCCTCGCATGCGGGAGGTGCGGGGTTCGATCCCCAGTACCGCCGGGCACCCACCGGTAATACAATGGGTACAAGCTTTCCCCTGGTCTGGTGCTCGGCTTATTTAGGGTGAAATGCTTGGGAAATGGGTCTTTGACCTCACCTTGAGAAAAAGAAAATAACTTGTGTCATGGCGCTCTTTGGCCATAGATGCCCTTGCGCCATAGAAATCCATAATCATCATCATGGAAGCGAGAGAGCTGACTTGTGGGCTGCAGAAGCTCGGAAGAAGGAAATAAAGAAAACGCACACAACCCTACAAAGATTCCACCAAGATAGCACTGTGTAAGCTCAGGGATGGATGGCGGGCTAAATGGAAAATTAAGTAAAATAAATTAAACCTGGTAAAACCGATCATTATGGTATGTAAGACATGCACACACCAAGAACGTTCCACTGAATAAATTTTGTGCCGTATTCGTATTGTATGCACAAATACCTTACACACAACTTCCTACTGACCAAAGAGAAGCCTGCTAGTGAAAAATTTGGAGACGAACTTACAGTAAGCCACATATTATCCTCCTGCGCTAAACGCGGATCTCTGAGGAAAGAATATTTTACTCCATTTTAAAAAGAACCCATTCCGTTTCATCCAGCATGATTTTAGATGAATATGCACTTTTTGGTATGCCATGTGTTTTTAGCTTTTTGAGGGAAGCCAGTGTCCTTGAAAAGCTCTGAATTCTGACCCTGTGCCTTGCTACAAATGGTGATACACCTCAGCCACATTCGTATTGTTCAGAAGAAGACTGAGGTTTTTATTTGATTGGTTGCGATCCTCAAGATCCTTGCCCAGCCAATGATGGTCGCTGAGTTTACTCGATCTTATTTAAAGCCTTTACTAATAGCCACTTTTAATGTTTGTGTCATGAATAGGTAGTAAAAACTAACGTTTGAGGCCCTCTACACTGCAGGTGATTTTTCACATTTCTATTAAGTTATGTAGCAATCTTTTCCGCTATATTGAGCTTGGCGCATGATGGCCTTAGTTGCCTATGTGCCATGAAACCCAACATGACAAAATTAAATGCAAGCCTGCCGGAGGGAAATCTACGGATATATTGATTGATATAGTGAAATCTTACAATATATGAAAAAATTGCGTTCATAAAGTCTGTAACGTTGAAAAATACTTTGTCCAGAATTGCTGGGTATGAAGGATCAGGCTGGTTTCGGAAAGTATACTCGAGAATGGACCATATATATTTACACGATAAATTAAGTGATAGAGAAATGCGCTAAACATAACCACCCTCTGTATATAACCTTCATAGGCTACGAAAAAGTAATTGAAGTGAAAACCTCAGCAGTTATGCCGGCACATGCGTAACCAGGGTGTAGAAAAGGCGTACGTAAGGGTTCTGGAAAATATCCTCAGTGGTTGCACAGCGACCATAGCCCTTCAGAGGGAAAGTGATAAAATACCATTCAATAAGGGTGTCAGGCATGCAGAAACGAACTCTGGGGTTAAGAGAACCTGACTGAGAAGAATTGGGGATAAAAGTTAACGAAGAATACTTAAGTAATTTACGGTTCGCTGCAGACATCGCATTGCTAAGCAAATGAGGGGACGAACTGTAAAGCGTGAACGAGGATCTATACAGGCAAAGCCGAACGTTTGGTCGAAGAATTAATATACATAAAACTAGAGTAATGCCCAACAGTTTCGGAAGGGAACAGCAATTTACGATAGGCAGCGAGGCGCTGGGCGTGGTAAGAGAATACGTCTACTTTTTGCAGGTAGTGATCGCAGATCCGGACCACGAAAGTGTAATAAGTAGGAGGATAAGAATGGGGCGAAGTGCATTCGCTAAACACTCTCACACAATGAAGAGTAGTTTACGAATATCACTCGAGAGGAAAGCACATAACAGCTATGTCTTAACGGTGCTCACCTATGAGGCAGAAACGCGAATGGGTGACGAAAACGGGTTGAACTTGAAACGAGAACAACGCAGTGAACTATGCGATGATAAGGTGTGCGCAGCTTGCACATGACAGGGTTAATTGGATGGATATGAGAGGCCATTTTTCTGCAGCGGAAGTAGTTTGCTGCTGCGGATGATGATGAAGATCGGCGCTTCTGCTCGGTTACACACGATCTGCGGTGCAGGTGGGCGTGTTTCAACGTTCAGCGAATAGAGGTTTCGTTCCCATGGCTTTGTGAAGCCTGTAATTAGGAAAAATACAGAACAGAGCACTGGTATAATGAATATGAAACCCACCACTGAACTTCGAAGTCGCTATTTAGAGCCCCGTGCGGCCCTCCCGACCTTGTATTTCACTGCACTTCGAAATCTCTTCCAATCAAGTTTTGATATATTGGTTTCACAAAATAAAATGATGATCATGATAAAAAAATGTGGGCACCAAAAATCTCAGAAAACATTTCTATACAGGTGTAGCTATAAAGGAAGCAAAAAACGATGTGAACCAGGAAAAAAATTACCTATAGGAATTGAAGGAATGTAAACGAATGACAACCGGACGAAATGTAAGTGAACGAGAATGGTAATTCGCAAATTTCAGTCTCAGCCAATAGCAAAAACTATAGACTGAGCAGAGGCAGGAATGCCTATTTCTGTCCGGCTTTTTCTCCGCCTTCAATTTAGAAGTGCCTTACCGCCACACGTACAACTCGAAAGAGAGACAGCAGAAAAAAAAAATAAAACTTAAAAGGGGTTGAGTATGGCGCAATGTCTCCCCGACCAACGTCTAGACTGTAGCGAGTAGGTACACCTGAAGTGGGTCAAGTGCGTGTCCTCAGTCTGTTACCTTGTACAGTGCCGTGTCTGGCGTTCAGAAATTGAACCCAAAGCAACGCCCACGCCTGTTTCCTAAAGGAAACTTCCTACAGCTTCTTCCTACAGCTTTCAATCACCGATATGCAGTCAGTTTGCTGCCACAGGCATGGGAAGACATCTGCAAGATGACGCATTGGTTCGCTGGTACCAACACATTGGATTTATTGATCGGCCAGCTGCCATCGGAACAAAAATTTGCTTTTTTTCCTGCAGTAAGGAAGATTGGCTCTTTTCGCTGGCTGTCTCTCTCCGCGTCCCACGCGACAGTGGCGGTGGTCCGTTCACAACGGGGCCGAAGACCTCAGATTCAATCTTCAACGGGACGCGATCGGCCATCGACAGGGCCTGAAACGGCTTACGAATATGCAGCGCTCGTTGGAGGCTGCTGAACGCAGCCACCTTAGCGTCACGATGTGGGATGGGGTCCGCTATAGAGCTGCGAATAGATTATTCGACGATTCTCTGTAGCCGGCTGGCAAAGCGCGATGCGAAGAAATGAAGGAAGGAAGGAATTTCGCCTCAGGTCGACATTGGTGTCATCACAAAGTTGTCCAGAGTACAACACCCTCTCATCACAAAGACGCGTGGTTAAGCGAGTCGACTGTCGTCTTCCGCGTCCAACTTGGTAGGGGTTTCGTGCTGTGCTGCTCCGCATAGCTTTACTCCGCGGTGCTACTGGTGGAAAGAGGGAGAGAAATGAAGGAAAAGGGGGAGGGGGCCTTAATTTTCTTGAAGTATTACGGGAACTGCCAAAATCTAGGAAGTGCTTGCAAAGATATAGGGACAACTCGCGGGCTCGAATAAAGAGGCACGGTAAGATTTAGAAAATCGAAACTGCTTCACTGCTTCTTGCACCACATTTAAGATTGCCGCTTCACGTCCCTCTTTCACTTGTCTGGCGCCACAGTGCGCCAGAAAAATGGGGGCTGAAAATTGGGAGAATATATGCTCACGCTCGGAGGACTTGAGTGAAGTCCATCACTCATTTGATCTTAGAGGAAGCCATTAGGTTGGAAATAAAATTTATCACGCTGCCACATCTCTACTGGCGATCAGTACTTCCGAAGCTACATCGAAGAACTTACGGTGCTTTGCGTTTATTACTCACTATATGGAGTTCAAAACCCAGCCAGTTTAGGCCGCATACATACTATAAATTTTATTACGTTCCGGCCGAGGCAAAATCATGTTCGTTTACGAGTCAGTTTTGTACAGAGTTTCGCGTGCATTTCGCAGGTATTTTGAGAGTGCAGCGGCCTGTAATAGTACAGGTGTCTTAAGCAACACATCCGTGTATGCTATCATATTGCGTCACACTCACGTCCTCGTCTTCAACTATCCGACTGGTCTTGCCCCTTTCGTCTTGGTCCTCACAAGAATGCGGTTTTGCGCCGTTTCTTTGTGTGGGACTTCCAAGATACCAGCAAGCGCAGTTCTTAGGCTTTCGGCTACTCATTGTGAGAAAGTCTCATCTTGCAGATGGCATATGCATGCCGAGCTGATGCTTTTTTTCTTCCTGGCATTAGAATATTTCGTAGACAAAAGCATTGAATATCTGAGGTGACCGTTTCGCAGCGTCAACTCCCCACCCGCACAAATTACCAGCGTCAGAATGGAGCAAAAGATCATTTGTTAGAGCTTCGCGAAGACCGACCAAAAAGGAAATCGATGTGATGGCGCTGCCAGACGCTGTTTTTTTTATTTTATCCCTTCGCAAGCGTATTGACGATGGTGTTTCATAACTTCTACCCATGTGCGACAACATAAGCCTTCCGGACAGCAAGTGGCTGCAAGGTTGCTCGGAGAAAGTTTTCTATCAGTAATTTGCTGCAGGACACGCGCAGGAAATATGTATTCTGCCGCCCTTCGACGCACATCAGACAAGGTTGGAATAATGACGAAGACTATTATGGGGCATATGGGATCATTAGCAATGTTGTAATGCTCGATCCTTAGCGGTTAATTCGTCCGCAGTATTAAGAGGCTGTAATGACAAAATTAAGTGCAGAAAAAATCAATAAGCCAACCAGCCTAAACACATGCTTTCGCAAGTCTATTCGGTTTAACTGCGTTAAAACCCTAACACTTTTTATTCAAGCGCATATATGAGAGAACACGCTTCCATCTGTAGGAAACGAATGCCTCGCTTGTTTTTTCCCTTTTACGTTGCAACAAACCCAAAACCGACGCAAGGAAGCCTATTCGAAGGGCACCTACGGAACCGGTGTTGATAATTCTGGTTTAAGGTGCAGTGCTCGAACGCCTGATTTGAAGCAGAGCACACAATTACGGCACGCGCGCAAGTTTTAAAAAAGGATGCTATGTGAGTAGCTAAGTCTCCTCCACATGGCTGCTCAAAAATGATTTTTATTGTTCTGAGCCAGAGGAATCGAATCCAGGCTGGAGTGGCTCCTTTCAGATGGAAGCGAAAGGAAGAGAGTGAAAAACAAAACAATGAAAACGCCCACGTGCAGTGCTATCTCAGTGCAGGTTCAAGTCTGTCGCTGGGCTAAATGCAGCCCGAGTCCTTCACTACGCCGTCTCTCATAGCCAATGTGCGGCTTTGGGATGTTAAATCCCATTGTCGAGAGCCAATGCGAAGCGTCTTCTGTAATCAGTATCGTGCCGTTCTTTTTCTGCCCTGTTCTCGCTGCTACTACATACCAGCAATTTTGTAGGCAAACACTGGTCCTGCCCCAGGGCAGTGGAATTTCTTTCCTCGTTGTTTGAAACTTTGAGCCGGCTCGGGTCCGGTCAAGCGGCAATATTGAATGAGCTGAAGGTATTCAAAGAAAAGGCAAGCTACAGATATGTCAATTAAAGGGACACTAAAGAGAATACCGAGCCAGGCTAGACGGGTAGATTAGCGCGACTCGGTAACAAATATGTCGCTTTTACAGAAAACAAAGTCTTAATAATCCAGAATTGCGTAAAGGCGGAGTACACGTGGCGCTACCGCTTGCGGATGTGTACTACTGCAGAAAAGGACAAACTTATGCGCTTTATTGAGGAACGCTATTTCACCGTGCATGGGCAATTATCGTCGAAATACGAGGAAAGCAGCGTGGCGAGCGCGTAGCCAAGAATGTAAAGAGTCTCAGAGTCTCATAATTAAAGCAGCGCAAAACACACGGCGGAGAGAACGGCAAGATGGAAACACGAGCGCTCAATTTTTCGCCTCGCATGCTGTGCACTCAGGCTGCGTATGCCCGTTCGACGCAACAAGTTCAAAGCTGCCATCTCTTGACAGCATTCACAATCTGTAAAGTTGCAAGACAGCCGGCGATGCGGTTTTGTCCTGACTTGAGCCGTCGAATCGGTTACTTTGTGCAGGCTGCGGGCGTGAGGAAACTGAAAAGTGTTTGTTTCTTTATTGTTAAAAAGTACGGCCCATGCAGACATGCGCATGCATGCACGCCGTCAAAGTGTCAAGCGCTATGCGAGTGCGTGGTTTTCCTCAACGTTCAACCAGCTGATGCGTGTTCATCAAGGTAATGTGTGCATCTTCTGCCGACAGCAATAGCCGGCAGGCGGCAGGCTACAATTGGTCGAAACATACCCTGATTCGTTTCCTCTTACGACCCACAGGAAGCAATTAACGACCGTAGAAATCGCAATTACCATAGCAAAGTCAATCACAGGGATCGTCTGAGATCATACTTACTACGTAGTTAGTCAACAAACACGCGATAATCGACAGCACAGCGTGCCGTTTGGTAAACAAGGCACTTGCAGTTTTTGACTTAGATGCGCTGTTGAATGGAATACGTTGGGGCACGACTGCTGCTTGCATGCTATTCGGGATCCGTAGAAGCTTACGTGCACGTACACTTCATGTCAGCACACAATGCACCGAATATCGCACGCTCGTGTCGCCGTCGCTGATATTACGTGCGTGAGGGCGATCAGCACTTTGTTCTGCAATGAACGGCTGCCCTCGATAATTGCACGTAGTTTCCCTCGCACCCGCGGAGCCTATCTCTACCGTACGCGCGCGTTGCAACGAGACGCAGATACACATGATGCAGCGGAGAGCCCCCACTACTCTGTCGCCTCCCTCTCGAATGATGATGGGGTTAAGTGGCGCAGCTAAAGCGGCCTGCATTAGCACCGTGCCGCTGTGACGGCCGACTCGACCGCTTACAGGACTGGCTGTCTAGTTTGTGCTTCTGGCCGCGTTTCTGATCTTTCGAAGTGGTGTCTCTGATTGGTCGGAGCTCTTTATTCTAAGCATGTCACATAAAGGGTGTCACTGCAGCTCATTTTTTGCGGGTGCTTTGAAGTACACCTCAATGCCGATTCCTGTCTTTAAACGTGGGCTTCTTTTAGGGTTGCCACATAGCCCCAACCACAAGCAGCCAAACTGGCCTCCAGAATAGCCCAAATGTAGACAAAAGCGAAAATTTTAGGTAGCCCAAAAGTACTCAAAAAGCTTTGTTTTTTGTAAGGTAACTCCTTAGTCATATAATTTTTTTTTACGCAAGTTATCTACGTGTTATTGTCAGGAGTGAAGCAAAGCTGGCACGCAAGTGAATTCATGATTAGGCAAATGGGGTCATCACAATCATCGTGTTTTTTTTCAAAGAATAAAAAATCACAAAAAGAACAACGCACAAATAGCCTCGAACAATAAACTCGCTGAGAAATGGTATGCATTCAGCCATACAGTATAAAGCTCACGACAGTTTCACTGAACACAACAAAATGTACCAAGCACTGCAAAACATTGCCACACAAACTCTAGTACAGATGGCGGCTAGCACAATAGACGAAAGAAAGTAGGCTAGAGAAGAGTCTCAGGCATCATGAGGCGATCTTGAAGTGCAACTGCTTCGTCCGTACAAAATGTTAGAACTGAAACGGGACAAAAATTCTTGGCCAGTTTAAAATCCTTCTAGCAGCCTCCATTCCTGGCCAAGCCAAACTTTACGTGCGTGGAGGAGCGCTTGTGAAGGCCAGTTGAACATCTATTTCGCAGGTCGGTTTCAGTGAGAGAGAACTGGCTGAACACTCATTCGATGACCGCGTTAGATGATTTCTCACGCTTACCCAGAATTTATTTTCAACCGGGTATCCTCTGTCAGATAGTCGACTTTAGCTTGGAGCACTCGATAATCAGATTCTATCGCGTAAATTGAATTTGTCGCTATAAAAGCACCGAATGACTGACGGACAAAATCGAAGGAGTACTTTGTATTTTTTGGTTAGGGAAAGCGCTAGTCGCTCACAAGTTTTAGATTCGCAGATAGCCTCTTCAGCGTACCTTTAACGCACGAAAAAATAAATTTACGGCATATATACAACAGAAAACGTTTTTAAGAGATTCAGAGGGTAGTCTTCTCGAGGCTTTCGCGAAAAAGAATTCCCATACCGCATGCCATGAGATGTAATATGTGCTGCTCCCAATCGGCGTTGCCATTCTGCGTAGCTGCAGTTACTACAACTCTTGTTTACTCTTGTTTGGCTGCTGTTTACACGAAACTCATCATTTTTTTTGATTGATAACCTTCATACTATGCAGTATTACTTACTGAATCTAAACATGCCCAGCTGTAATCATTTGCCTCGCTTCCTCGTTTATGAGTTCAGTTTTCACCAGAGAGGTTGGCCAAAGTTTTAATCCTCGTGACGCGAATCAGCAAGCTTATCAGCCTCACTTTCTACTAAGTTTTTTTTTTCAAGTAACTAATTCACCGACTCGCTGTTCTAAAATTCTAGATCTAGCCTTCTGCAGTGCGCCTGAAACGATCGGTGAATTTACATGCCTCGGTTTATTTAGTGAACATAAACTTTTTCAAGTACAGCTCAATGACCTATTAACATTTGAAGTTCATATACCTTATCACGTGATTGAATGTTTGTCCCATAGCGCAACTTTCAAACATATGCTTCTAGTGTTCTGGAGCTGTCCTATATATGCAAAACTTGTTCTTCCCATTTCCAGAATTCATATATACTATATAATCCTATACACACAGGTGTTCTAGTGTAAGAAAAAATCGTAAGAAGATTTTTTAAAATATTTATTAGCTCATTCCGCAAAAAACTTTACACTGTTCACTATGAATTCAATACTGCATTATCAAAAAGGAATAAGAACACTAAAAAGAAACGAGTTATGCTGAGTGACAGCATAGAGAATATTAGATAACGCATCTTCTAGGAGGCAGAATAATAGTGGTTAAAATAAATGAGCAGAAAAGAAAGCAATAAACAATTTGGTAGCACAATCGGAAGATGTTGGGCTGTGGAAACTTTCTTTCACATTTATCTTTCGGAAAGAATTGAGAAGGGACACTTGGCAAAAAGTTCCTAACGGCAACTTGAAGGGCACCCAATGCCCCAGGTTTGCACACGACAGGAATAGCTTCACAAAAGTGAATACCCTGAACATACCTGAAGCACCATTCCATTTGTTGTTTGTTTTCTACAACAAACTAGATACGGAGCAAACACATTGTACAAGAAAATAACTGGCAATTACTGTGGATGACTTATATTTTGTGCGCTCAATATTTCGTAAATTCGGGTAAAGTCGCATATTGAGAACATTTTTGCGAGCAATAAATTTGACGCAGCAGGCGATGCAGATCCTTAGTCTATGGAAGTGAAATTCTAAAGGCCCGCGTACTGTGCGATGTCAGTGCACGTTAAAGAACCCCAGGTAGTCGAAATTTCCGGAGCCCTCCACTACGGCGTCTCTTATAGCCTGAGTCGCTTTGGGACGTTACACCCCCATAAACCATCAAACCAACCTTAGTTTTCTTCCCAGATGTCGGTAAACTTCCTGACGCTGCAAAAGCAAGCGTGCACGTGGCTCATGCTACATGATGCACAACTGTGACGGAGCACAATTCAGCAGGAAATCAGTAGTGGATGAAAAAAGAAAGACGCCCAATTTTCAGCACCTTGCTGACAGAAGCGAAGAGAGCTGCTTCTAGAAACCACGGCGCATTGCCCTCGGAAATATGGCCCACCATGCAGAGTTTCCTCTCCACTAACCACGTCTTGTCTGAAATATGACAAAACCTGCCGATATCTGATTCTTTCTTTTTTACAAATTATAAATCAACATTAGACTGGAAATGGGATTCCTGAAAAATGGAAAAAAAGTAGGTTCTCGCTAAAGTTAATCCATTTAGAGTTCTTATGATGTTACTGCCGCGCCTAGGTGGGCGAGGAAATAAAGGGAATAAATATTGATTTTTTTGTGTTTCTTCTATCCTCATGTATTCTTTTTGAAGGCCGTAGAAAAATTGCGCTAAGTTAGAAGAATGTCTTTATTATATGAATTGCAGCAAGAAAATAGGAACGGAGGCATATAATTCCTTACATTGTACGCAGTTAAGTGACGATTAATATTCGCACTTGATAAGAGGAGCGTTTTTACTGCACTAACTTTTTTGCATATGCGCAGTTTGAAGTGACGCAGGGCATGAACTTTGACAATATCAAACTTGTTAAAGAGCTTATTTATATGGGAATGCCATATGTTTGAAATTATTGTACGTATTTGCTTCTGTGCAACCGGTACCTTGGGCAAATTGTGTTTAGTTGTTTGGCCTGGACAGTAGGCAGCAAATATTTGTTGGAAAACCAGAGGTAAGACCCCCCATATGCATTCAGAGTGTGCATCCATAGCGACACAAGATTTCCTTAATTTGTTTTTTTTTTCCAGCTTATATTATCTGTATGCATGTTCCGACCAAGGATTTTCATGAAAACGCCACTAATGTATTTTACTGTCAGTACGATTCAATTCTACTTCTGCCCAGCACAGGATCAAACTGTTGTGTTGTAGGTCGGCACTTAAATTGGAAAATTACACCATGCATTTTCCATGGAATTTGTTTTAGGCCGTAAATATATTTTCTGTATTGCCGGGGACTTGTATTGCAACATTGTCGGCGTCAGGTTTTAAGTCCACATGCATAAAATATACAATTTGTATAGGTGATGAACAGCACAAGAATAAAAATACTCCCGTGTGGAACTCCAGAAAAGCGAGGTTGCAAATTTGAGGGCCTGCAATTACTGACCACCATTCTCATACGTTTTTTTTTTCTGATCAACATCATCGTTATCAACCCAACTACGTCAGCTGCAGGACAAAGCCATCTCAGGCAGGTATTCAATTAACCCTGTCCGACGCACAGCTGCGACCAACCTCCATCCGCTCAAAATTCCTAATCTCATTCGCCAACAAGACTTTCTGCCGTCTTGCTACCCTTTCCTTCGCTTGGAATCTACTTGTTACCCTAAGGAACCACTGGTTATCTTCTTTCCTGATTAATGCCTTGCCCTAATCCATTTGTTCTTCATTTCAGCTAGGATATTATTAAATAGCGTTTGCTCGCCTACTACTCTGCTCTTTTCCTGTCCCTTAAAGTTACCGCTTTTCTATTAAACGTAGGGTTTGGCATCTAATTATGCTACAGTTAGATTTATGTGGCAACAAATTGTGGTTAACTGCGTCACATGCTTTCAATGAATAAATAAATTGCCAAAAGAAATGTATTTTCCTCAATAGAATTGAAAATCGTCGTTCCTGGTTTCGTTA